>NC_137605.1:15217958-15232958 GCF_963280865.1 Gymnoscopelus braueri
TTGCCAAAGTATAAAATAAGGCTAACGCGATTAAACTGATTGTGATGCTATATTAACCCATTAAAACCAGGAAAACACCTGTGTCATTTTAGATTTTAGCGTTGGGTATTAAAGAAATTGCAGAAATACAAGCTCACAGCTTTGTAGAGCATTTTGTGCAGATGCTTGTTCATCTGATATTTTAGATTTTTTTTTTTTAATCTTGAAAGTGTTTGAAAAATGTTTTTTTTTATGAACAAATCTTCTCTTCAGGGGATCCCTGGCTCAAAACATTTTCAGATGGGGGGTTGCAGCCAAATAGATAATCGATTTGGCGGTCCTTGGCACAAAAACTATCCGAGAACTACTGATTTAGAAGGCATCAGCCTTGATGGGCTAACACATTTTGGCTAGGGGCCCCCTGGAACCCCCTCAAGGACCCCATGGGGGAACCCCACACTGAGAAGCACAGACAAAAACCCCAACCAAAGACACAAACACAGGCTCTCAGACCAACCAATGGAGTAGAGTAGCCTACTCAGAGAAAAGTAGCGATGAAAAGATAAAAGTTCATAACGCTTCAGTATAATTCCTTTTTAAGACGTGCATCTCAGCAAATTAAACGGCTGGTTGATTTAAGCCCGGAGACGCATGCAGACTGCCTGACACTTTATTTCGCCAAGTAAAAAAAAAAAAAAAAGACATTTTGAGAGCACCGTATGTGTTTTTCTTTTTTCCTTCTCGGTTCGGTTATTAAAAACTCATTTGGCAGCAATTTGCCGTAAGCGCTATATCATCATGCCACCGTATCATCAGTCTACCGCTAGCTACTCGCTCTGCATGCTAATGGCGGCGGCGTTTTTTTTCTGTAAGCCTGAGTACGGAGCTGTCCTGCACAGTACTGGTGTATGAGCTAGTGGAAAAGAACATTTAGTTGCTGTCGGGCAGAAACCTCTTATTAAGGGGCCAAGGCCGTAGGGCCTATGGTCCCTTATTGCATCTCTACCTTTTATTATTATTCTTCCACCGTTTTAAGCATAATCGCCGTATTATCTATACCGTGCAGCCTCTTTTTAGGAGACTCGACAATATGGTAGAGGGCTGTGTCAAGTGTCAGTGACACGAAAGCCACAGCCATTGGCCAAAGGGTGGCGCTATATCAATCAATTGAATGCAACACTTTGAACAGGTGCAACTCATGCCCTGTTTGACCTACAGACATGAAACTTCGATACACATAATTATGCGTCTCCTCATGCCGAACAACTTTCGGCATGTCTGACTTTTGACCTCAGACCTTTTTAGATCTCCCACTATTTTGAATTATATTATCATATTTCATATTTCTGGTATAACCATGCAGTCGCTTTTTACAAAACGTGGCATACTGGTAGAGGGTCATTCAAAAGAGCCATGAAATGAATATATTCTCTTTTTGTGATTGTGATTTCGTAAATTAACGCCCTACTAGATTATACTACAGTGTCACACAAAAGCGTCACACAAAGCAGATCTGCAAGCTCGAAGCGCGGTGCGAAGCAACGCGTTTTGAGCTTGTAGATCTGCTACTTTTGAATTTGAATCGTGAAACCGTTTGGAACATTGGAGGTTTCCACCGAGAGAGACAATTTACTCAAGTACTGTACTTAAGTACAACTTTGAGGTACTTTACTTGAGTGTTTCCAATTTTTCAATACTATACATTCTACTCCACTACATTTCAGAGGCAAATATTGTACTGGTTACTCCACTACAATTATTTGAAAACTTAGTTACTTTGCAGATTTGTATTATTAATAATATAAAATTAATTTTTCATTGCTGTTTTTGAATTTGAATCCTGAAAAGTTTTGGACATAATATGAGCCAACACCCGACAGAGACAATTTGTATTCTCTGTCCCCGGCAGACAGTTCCAGGTTGGCTGTGAATGGAGCTATACTCTATCTGCCAGCTTAACCCATCAACCCATTTTGTTCCAGGGGCCCCCCACCAGAAGCAAAGACTTGAGTAAAAAAAAAAATATATATATATATATATATACTCAAAGATTTGCACCAATGTTCACGATTTTTCAAAAAATATCAGATATACAAGCTCAGTGCCTCGCTACGAGCTTGTAGATCTGCTGTTTTTTTAATCTATAAAATGACACAGATGCGTTCCCGGTCTAAATGGATTAAATACACTTCCCAGTCTCCCCTGCAGTGACAGATTGAGCCCATTGAGCACGTTGGACGTGTCACACAGGTAAGGACAGCTCTGTGACCCGCTCTTTGTCATTGAAATGTTCTGCCGGCGGTGCAGCTTATTTTCTGAAAGAACTCTCTGCAGCGCTTCATGAGCCTCAAACACTCCGGCAGACTGTGGTGGAAAGTAACTAAGTATACGCTCACTCAAGTACTAGTACAACGGTAAAGTACAATGTTGAGTTGCTTTTGCTTTACTAGAGTATTTCCATATTTCCATTCTCTATACTTCTACTCCACTACATTTCAGAAGCAAATGGTTGCTGTTTTTTTGTTGTTGTGTTTTTGACAAGTTTTAACATATTCAGATTTTTACTTTGACTTTGGTACCATTTTGATGCCATTACTTTTGTACTTTACTAAAGGTAGAATACAGCCTTTTACTGACTTTTAACATTCTTTCACTAGAGTAAGTGGGGGCCCGGGGAAAAATCGTGAAAATGTCTTTGAATATGTATTTTCAAAGCGATTTTTTTTTAAACTAAAATCTTTGCTTCTGGGGGTCCCTGGCACAAAAGATGATGGGGTCCGCGGCCTTGGCACAAAAAGTTTGAGAACAACTGCATTTGAGTTTATATTAGGGTATTGCTACTTCTAAGTAAAAAAAAGGAGTACTATCTCCACCACTGGCGATATACCACAGGATAGCCATCTGACTCCAGTACGTACAGTAATAGAAGCGGTTTGTGCTCCGCATCAATTTCCCTCACAAAGCTTCTCAAACAGACTAGAGTTAAGGGCAGGCGCTTTGATGTCGTTGATCATTTTAATGAGGTCATTCTGGCACCTGGCATTTTGTTTTAAAATACAAAATGACGACTATCCTTTTTCATCAGGGCCGATAAGGCCGACTCCAGAGGATTAAATACGCTGTTCAATTCAGGTGAAAATGTTCAGCTATAGGTGCATAGCAGTGGTGGCTATTTTCTGGTTGCACTCAAAAATAGTTCATGCATTTATCCCATAGAGATCTCCAAAAGTATTTATATCAATGATTTTAAGCCTATAATCAAGCCATCCAAGGTCCTGGTGAATCATGACCATAAAACATTTTATTCTGTGAAAAAATATTTAATTATTTGATATACTATATTTAATAAATACCCTTTGTTTTGCGGTTTTCTTTTTTTTCTTCTTCACAGAATCAAATGTTTTATGGTCACGATTCACCAGGACCCTGGATGGCTTGATTCTAGGCTTCAAATAATTGATATAAATATTTTTGGAAATCTCTATGGGAAAAATCATTGGCTTTTTTTTTGTGGAACCAGAAAATGGACGCCACTGCTATGCCCTATGCAGCCATCATGTCTCTTTAGCCCCATGGTCACTGAACAAAACATTTGACCCGATCGCCACAAGCCACGCAGTCTTCCGAACATCCTGACGCTGTCAATGGCTTTCTTCAGAAAGAGAGGCAAATCAGGGGGAAATTATTAACTATTTAAATTATCAACCTCCTTTCTCTGTCCTTGCGAGATGTAGCACCGGTAAACATAGGACGTTGGTGAAAGATGTCGTACAGATGGCACCCACAGGACAGCGGTTCTCACACCACTCTTGAGAGTGTAAAATGAAACAAAATGGACCCTTATAGATCTTTAACTCTTGAGAGAGTAAAATGAAACCAAATGGACCATAATAGATCTTTAACTCTTGAGAGAGTAAAATGACACCAAATGGACCCGCAAGGGTCCATTTGGTTTCATTTTACGCTCTCAAGAGTTAATTGATTGTTAAACATCTGCATGACTTAATTAAAGAATTGTTATTTTGATCAACGTTTGCCTGTTATCTCTCCTATAAGGTAACCAACATCAACACGGCATGGAATTGTGGACAAACTCGTATCCAACGATAACAACATATTCTTGGATCTGAGAGTCTAAATCTCGTCAAATGGTGGTTCCGTGGCTCAAATGCCGAATAAATAATGGACCTTGATATGAAAAGGGTTGAAAACCACTGACTTAGGACACCATGTGTGTACCATTTTGCTCCTATAGCAGCACATCTGCCTAAACAATTGGGTGTCTTTGATCACATTAGTCTATTAGCTCTGGACTAACAACAGTTCATCACTCTGAGGCAGCAGTTCTCAAAGTGAGGTCCGGGGACCGCCCGGGGGTCCTTTTCAGATGAAGGGTCCGCGGCCAAATATACATACATTTCAGTGGTGTAAAGTAACTAAGTACATTTACTCAAGTACCGTAATTAAGTCATTGTTTTGGGTATTTTTTACTTTACTGGAGTATTTTCAATTTTCAGTACTTTTACCTCTACTCAGAGGCAAATATTGTACTTTTACTCCACTACAATTATTTGAAGACTGTAGTTACTAGTTACTTTGCAGCTTTAAATGATTACATTATAAAACATACATTAACCACTTTAGCCCTATTTTATACCTAGGCTATTTGAAAATAGCAGATCTACAAGCTCACAATGTGTCGCGATGCGACTCGTTGTGAGCTTGTAGATCTGCTATTTTCAAGCATTTTAGTAGTTTTACTTTTGGTACTTTAAGTGCATTTTGATACCAACACTTTTGTACTTTTACTCAAGCACATTTTGTATTCCGGACTTTTACTTGTAACAGAGTACTTTCTACATTGCAGTATTGATACCTTTATTTAAGTAAAACATTTGAGTACTTTTTCCACCACTGATCAATTTGGGGGTCCTTGACATAAAAAAAGGGTTTGAGAACCACTGCTATGAAAGTCCATCTGGACCCCTGGTGGTCCCCGGGCCTGATGTTGGGAACCAGTGGACTGGACAGTGAGTGGCTGATGTCAGGCCGACTTCAAAGCAGCCAATCAGCCGTCTCTCTCTCCAGTCAGAGAGCCGCTCTGCTCTGCAGCCAGCGGGAACAAAGACTCTCATTTGACTTTCAAATGTCTGCCTTTATACAATGATACGCTTCCACTTTACACTGATCAATGTCGCTACGCACACTTCCTTATGTGTGTGTGTGTGTGTGTGTGTGTGTGTGTGTGTGTGTGTGTGTGTGTGTGTGTGTGTGTGTGTGTGTGTGTGTGTGTGTGTGTGTGTGTGTGTGTGTGTGTGTGTGTGTTGTATTTGAGAACGCGTCGCGTCTTATAATTGCTAGCTTGTGCATGCAAGCATGTTTGTGATTGTGTGTTTACTAGAGTGTGTGTGTGAATGCGTGTGTCTGTACTGTACATCTGATAATGGGTGTGTGTGCGTGTGCATGTGCGTGTGTGTGGGTGTGTATGTGTGTGTGTGTGTGTGTGTGTGTGTGTGTGTGTGTGTGTGTGTGTGTGTGTGTGTGTGTGTGCTTACGTTCATGGTGTGAGATTGAGTGTTTATCCGAGTGTGTGCACGTGTGTGTGTGTGTGTTTGTGTGCATGTGTGCATGTGTGCGTGTGAGTGAGTGAGTGAGTGAGTGAGTGTGCACGAGTGTGCACGAGTGTGCACGAGTGTGCGTGTGTCTTCTGCAGACACTGCGACAGTCAGCCATTGTTGAGGTGTCGGTCACAGTCACACACCCCTGCCCTGTCATAGGTATGTCTCTCTCGCTCTCTCTCTCTCTCTCTCTCTCTCTCTCTCTCTCTCTCTCTCTCTCTCTCTCTCTCTCTCTCTCTCTCTCTCTCTCTCTCTCTCTCTCTCTCTCTCTGTCCCTTGCTCTGAACCTGGCATCCTAAAAGGTTTCAGCCTTTTTGGATTTACTGTTACAAGGAAAACAGTTGCCTCTCTCTCTGTGTCTGTGTCTCTCTCTCTCTCTCTGTGTCTCTCTCTGTGTCTCTCTCTCTCTCTCTCTCTCTCTCTCTATTCTCTCCTTCGTGTCATTGTGTCACCAGCTACAGTTCAGTAATCCCTCACACGCTAGTTTGCTCAGTCTCTTCCTCCTCCTCATCCTCCTCTTCCTCCCCCTCTCCTCCTCCTTGTCTCTCCTTCCATCCCCTTGGCCGCCCGGGGGTCTCTCTCTCTCCATCTCTTTTTTCCTCTCTCTCTCTCTCTCTCTCACTGGTTCTTGGCTTGGTTCTTAGTCTTTCTTCTTCTCCTCCTCCCCCTTATGTAAGCGGGTTCTATTTCTCCTGTCCTCTGTTAGGCGTGTGCGTTCGTGTTCGGGGCTGACGGTTATGAAACAGCACCCAGGGATTTCCAGAGGAGGGCACGACGGGAAGAGAGCGAGCAGGGGCCCCCAGAACTCTGGCTGAAAATACATGAGGCCTGGGCGGATTGGCTATTTACATACGACCAAGTATACATCGAGCATAACCAGTGGTGTAAAGTAACTAAGTACATTTACTCAAGTGCTGTACTTAAGTACAATTTTGAGGAACTTTTACTTTACTAAAGTATTTCTAATTTTCAATACTTTTACTTCTACTCCACTACATCTCAGAGGCAAATATTGTACTTTTACGCCACTACAATTATTTGAAAACTTTAGTTACTAGTTACTTTGTAGATTTTGATACAAAACATACATTAACCACTTCAGCCCTATATATCGGCCATTTTTTAAAATAGTACAATACATAGTACAATACAAGCTCACAATGCGTCGCATCGCGACGCATTGTGAGCTTGTAGATCGGCTATTTTTAGACATATTTTTAGACATTTGAAACATTTGAAAACTTGTGAAATGGGACATTCTGCGTTATGAGTTTTTGTACTTTTGTACTTCAAGAATATTTTGATACTTTTGTACTTTTCCTTAAGTACATTTTGAATTCCGGACTTTGAGTACTTCTACATTGCCGTATCTCTTAACTCAGCCCATTGTGTCTCTGTCCGTGGTGCTGAAAGGGTCATACTGCCAGTGTTGCCATGTCCTGTTATTAAAAGCGACTTTGGGCTTGTTTTTCTGAAAAGTCGCTTGTAGATATCGTTAGTTGTGTTATTATTATTTTTTTCAGGCTCGTTTCTAAAGTGTACTTGCTTATTTGCTGTCTAGAGCTGTTTAAATCAGTGGTTCTTTCTAGGCAGCTTTTCGAACTGCCTAGAAAGTAATGATTCTCAAACTTTTTAATTAGATTTTTTAATATATTGTTTTTAATCTGACACTCAAGCTGCGCTCATTAACTTTATGGTTTTCAATTCAGCCATCTGCCAGCAACATGATACTGTGGACAGTTTTGAAGAAAAGGCTTGGCTGAGGAGGTTAGGAGTACAGCACAAACCTCTATACTCCCTCTCCGAGGGGTCCACACACACACACACGCACACGCACACGCACACGCACACACACACACACACACACACACACACACACACACACACACACAACCAGATGGCAATTAATTCATGGAGAGCCATGAGCTCACACTTTGTCCACTGTGTCTGTCGCCAGAAATGGTGAAATCTCGGAGACTGCCGAAGCACATCAGGGAGTAAACAAAACTACGGAGCCCTGGAGTGGCCGTTGAGGGGATTTATTTTAATGCGTGCCCTCAAATTACTAATCCATGGCCATGGATTAGTAATTTGAGGGCACGCATTAAAAAAAATCCCCTCAACGGCCACTCCAGGGCTCCGTATGAAACAGCGGAGATCCTAGCGTCAAAATCACTGTTCTAGCACTGTATATGTCGTCTCTGTTGCGTGGAAAAAAACCATGTCCCAAAACTGTTACTTTTCAGGATTCAAATTCAAAAATAGCGACAAAATAGCAGATCGACAAGAACGAAACGCGTCGCGTATACTGTGGACAAGGTTTAACGTTTGACAGTCAAAGTGGAGCCGCGTGCATTGAGTATAAAAACCATTTTGTCCTCAAGAGAACTTGTATGGTCTCAGCAAGCCGGGAGAAGAAAAAAAAAAAAAAAACAGAACAAAGTTTTGACTTTGTTTGAAGTGTACTGCCAACAGGAGAGGCAGAGGAGGAGAGGCACTGATGCTGTTCCATCCTAGAGGCGCTAGACTCGGCCAGGAAAAAAGAAAACTTGGAAGGAAAACAAGCGCTACGGTATAGCACTGGGCACAGAGCATCCGTGTGTCTCTCTGCCTCCTTGTCACTGCAAACCAGCACACTGAAATGCCTTTTTAATCCATCGAGACCGGGAAAGCATCTGTGTCATTTTGGATTTATTTAAAAAAATAGCAGACATACAACCTCATAGTGTGCTATGATCTGCTTTTTTTTTATCGTGAAAATGTGTACAAATCCTTTGAATATATATTTATTTTTTTGAAAGCGAACATTTTTAACTCCAATATTTTGCTTCTGGGGGTCCCTGGAACAATATATTTTGAGATGGGGGTCTGCGGCCAAATACATATAATTTTGGGGGTCCTTGACATGAAAAAGTTGAAGCACCACTGATATCGCAACATACTGTTAGGATTTAGACAACATATGATTTTTAGATGTATGCATTTGGCCGCGGACCCCCATCTTAAAATATGTTGTTCCAGGGACCCCCCAGAAGCAAAGATTTGAGTTAAAACAGTTGGCTTCAAAAAATATAAAATTATTATGATTTTTTTTGCAAATCTTTGAATATATTATATTCAAAGATTTGCACACATTTTCACTATTTTTCAAAAATAGCAGATCTACAAGCTCATAGCGCGGCACTCGGTGCCGCGCTAAGAGCTTCTATAACTGCTATTTTTGAATAGCCAAAGAAATCTAAAATGACACAGATGCGTTCCCGGGTTGAATGGATTAAAGGGCAGGCCCATATCGGGTGGATGATTAAAAACAACACAACACAATACTACATAATTTCTATAAAGATTTGATACAGTTGTGAAGGGAATAAGATCACAGAATGACAGCAACAAAGAGAGGAGTGCAGTGTTTATGTCACAGGGAAATTGGCATTCCAGGGAAATTGAAAGAGGAGCGCTTGCTTTTAGGCTTTTCGAGACAGGGTTTTTTTACGCGAGGCTCGCGAGGAGGCGCCGCCTCGTTTCAAAGCCCAGCTTCGCGAGGAGGTGCCGTCTCGTATCAAAGCCCCGCTTCGCGCCTCCTCCTCCTCCGAGTCCTCGCGCCGCCTCGTATCAAAGCCCCGCCTCGCGCCTCCTCCTGTCTGTCTGATATCTCTAGTCTCTCTGTCTCTCCGAGGAGACGATGATGCGACGCGGACCGCACGTGATAATAGTTATTGTCCATGACGGAGGTGCGCCGACTCAGCAGAGCTTGAGGCAGAGGACACGCGCCCGAGTGCCTCCAGGCGCGAGTGCCCGCGCCGACCGGCCGATGCTCTGCTGAGTCGAATCAGCGCCGTCCGAGTTGTAACCCGATAGGGGGAGAATAGATCTTTTTATGGGTTACTATCCACGACGACACACATGTGTGCGTGTGTGCCAGTGCATGTGTGTGTGTGTGCGCACACACGCACACGCGTGCGCACACATGCGTGTGCATGTGTACACACACACACACACACACACACACACACACACACACACACACACACACACACACACACACACACACACACACACACACACACACACACACACACACACACACACACACACACACACACACACACACACGCATGCGTGTGGCTTCATTGCCCTCTAACTTTAGTTCTACAGAATTGCCTGGATGGGTGGTAAAAATAAGCGCTCCCCTTTCAATTTCCCTGGAATGCCAATTTCCCTGTAACATTTATACTAGACCAGTGTTCTCTCAACCTTCATTTCAAGGACCCCTGGGTTGATCTGTATTATGCGAGGTGTTGTGAGCTTGTAGATCGGCTATTTTCACTATTTAATTATATTTTTTTTAACTAATAATACAAAATAAAAAAGGTTTTGGACTTACAAGGTTACCACCCAACAGCAACAATATTTGTAGCAGTGTAAAAGGAGGTGCTTGGTTTCAGAAATCAGAGAATGGGGGCACACCAAAGCCAAAGATAAAGTTTGACCACTGTGGCATATATACAGTAGTACAGTGGTTCCCAGACTTTTTGGCTCAAGACCGAAAGGATAAATGAGACGTTTGCCCTGGGACCCTTCCCGCCGCGTTGTGAGCTTGCAGATCTGCTATTTCCTCTAGGCCGAAACTTCTTAAACAATTTTTTAATGTATTTATGGAAATTCTTTGATTCATTTCAAATGAAATTGATTCAAATCATTTGATATATGAAATACTTTTGACATATGTTGGAATTAATTTAATTGATTCATGTATACAGTACATATTACATTTTTTATATGTATATTTTATTATAATTCTCTATATATATATATATTTATTAATTTGTATATGTATTAATTAAAAAAAAACTTTTTTTAATCTTCTGAAATAATAACAAAAATGTGTCCGCAGTCCAAACATACGTGGGAAACAGCGGTACAGCCGATAAAGCTGATTTGTCTTTACCTTGCCAAAGCTGCCTTTCCCCAGCACCATGAGGAAGTTGAAGTCGTGGATGTCCACTTTGACCTTGCCCGGGCCCGGGGCATGGGCATGGATATGGGCGTGGGCATGGCCATGGACGACCGGCGGCGGGCACACAGGCGGAGCAGGCGTGGTGGTGGCCGTGGCGGTGGGGAGGATGACGGGGACGGGGAAGGGCTCGGCGCCGGGCACAGAGACGCCAGGTGTGGGCGCCAGCAGGAGCAGAGCGTTGGGCGTCAGAGCATCTGGCTCCGTCTCCTCCTGCACAGCATGGGGGACAGTGTTAGTCATTAGCCTCCAAGTTTACTGTTTACCTCTCGCTCCAAAGTGTCCTGCTGCTACACCATCCCTGGCTAATAAGCCTTATTGTGCCTTAACCCGTTAAGACCGGGAACGCATCTGGGTGACATTTTTTTTATTTCTTTGGCTATTCAAAAATAGCAGATATACAAGCTTGTAGATTTGCTATTTTTTTGAAAAATCTGGATTTTTTTTGTGCAAATCTCTGAATAAATATGTATATGTTTAAAAGCGAATTTTTAAAACTCCGATCTGTGCTTTTGGGGGTCCCTGGAACAACATATTTTAAGATGGGGGTCCGCGGCCAAATACATATCATTTTAGGGGTCATTGACATGGAGCACCACTGATATACTGTAGCAACATAAAAGTTTTTTCAAAAAGAATTGTAAAATATATATTCAAAGATTTGCACATATATCTGCTATTTTTTAACACATTGAGTGCCAGTCGCGTATATCTACGCGAACCTATTTAAAGCCGCCACGTGCCAGTCGCATAGATCTACGCCAACTGGTATTTTTTTTTTTTTAAAGTTCACATTGCATTGTAGGCCTCGTTCGATTCGACACATTTCATTGTAGCACCACCGGAAACGGAATTATCCGGGATCCGGTTTTTCCGATCCCACCCGCTTCCATTCTAAAGCTGACACCAAATCGCCATTTTCTCGTTTGTAGTTTTTCTCGTCGCTGATCGCTGTTTAACATAAACCGTTGTAACTACAAGATGGCGGATCGGATTTTCATGCAGTCTTCACTGGTCGAGTCAGACGGATCGCTTGTGTGTTTACAAAGAGTTGAATGCGCGATTTTAACGGATTTAACTTTGTCTGTGGCGACGTGAAGAAAACAAAAAAACAACAATAAAACGCTGGCACTGGTGAGTACATTATGAGATTAAACTCTGGCGTGGAATGTGTTAATAGCCAAAAATATATAAAAATGACACAGATGCGTTCCCGGTCTTAATGGGTTAATACATTATAATTGCCCTCTATAACTAAAATAAAAAAAACACCTTAAATATTGCATTTATTTTCGAAATGGCTCGTCTTCTACTCAAGGTGGACGACGCCCCGTCGCAAGTTGATGATGTCATTTGTACATGTTCCAGCCATATTATGTAATATATGGAATGCATGTGCTAACAACGTATTTAAAATGTTGTTTTGATGCTCATATTAACCTTAGGAAATATTACGTTGGTTTTTATTTTCTTTTTTTATTTATGCACTCGATACATTCCATGGGGCTGGAACCATAGACTGTATAAAAGAGATGAACAAAGCCACACCCCTTTCTACAGACAGTAAATGAAGCCGATTTTTCAGCTATTTGAAATCCGCCATCTTTAATATATGCGAAAAAGCAACCGGCAATAGGAACCTGAAATCAATCCCTAAATTAATGCTATTGGTTGGGTAGCTTGTCAATCAAGAGCAGGGGCGGGGAATGAATGCTATTGGTTGTGTAGCTTGTCAATCAAATCATCCCGCCCCTCCTAGAGTAAGCTACTTCATCGTCAATTTTAAAATAAATGGGACCATAATTTACCAAAACGCATATCATGATGATTGAAAGAAGACTTTAAACTAGCGACTGGAAGCATATAGTATTTATGACAATGTTTATCAAGGTAAGAAAATCAAGTCTAAAGTTTGTCAAAAACCCATCCGCTTGCATTGAAAAATATTATCTTTCTGACATCAGCAGAGGTAAAACAGCGAAACTACAGGCCAATCATATGAACTGTCACGTGAACTCACGTCCTTATTAGACTCAATGCACAACTCTCAAGCTGCACCCTGGGCTGGAACATACATGAACAAATGACATCATCAACTTGCGATGGGCATGTTTAAAATCAATACAATATTTAAAGGGGTTTTCAATTTGTGTTATAGAGGGCAATTATAACGGATTAAGGCATGCATAAGGCTTATTAGCCAGGGATCATTATAAAGACTTTAACCATATGAACCTCCTATGGATATAGATCTGCTATTTTCACTATTTTAGAGAGAAAATGAAAGTATGCTTTAGTGAGTTCTGGGTTCCCATGCAGTGCTCTGAGCAGAGCCCACATTAACCGTACGTGTGGAAACAAGTCCACAACCTGTGAAATAATATTTCACGGCACAGTTCACTTACTGTAGTTCATGTAGTCAAAAAGAGCCCTACTGTAAGAATATAGGATTTAACCGCTTGCGCAACACGACACATTGTGAGCTTGAAGATTCGCTACTTCTACTTCTACTCCACTACATCTCAGAGGCAAATATTGCACTTTTACTCCACTACAATTATTTGAAAACTTTAGTTACTAGTTACTTTTAGTTACTTTGATTATTATCACAAAACACAACCTCTTCAACCCTATATATGGTTGGGCCATTTGAAAATAGCAGATCTACAAGCTCGAAGTGTGTCGCGATGCGACGCATTGTGAGATTGTAGATCAGCTATTTTCAAACGATTTTTCATACATTTTGAACTTGTGAAATGGGACATCCTGCATAATGAGTACTTTTACTTTTGGTACTTTAAGTACATTTTGATGCCAATACTTTTGTACTTCTACTCAAGTACATTTTGAATTTCGGACTTTCACGTGTAGTATCGCGAGTATTTCTACATTGCAGTATTGATACTTTTACTTCAGTAAGAAATGTTAGTACTTTTTCCACCACTGGACAACTCAAGTCCAGTCAGTTCTTTATGACTACAGGGGGTTTAAGTGGTTAAGTTGAACTGGAATAATGTCACACACAAGCAGAACTCACACATACATTGTTATACTGTCTCACGTTCTGCTTTCCTCGTAATCTCACAGACGTTTCCTAGTAATCTCACAGAAAGAGCAAAGAGGAAAAGGCTGTAAATTGTTCCTGGAAAGTTTTTCTTTTAAAATACAACTCCATAGAAAAGCTAAAAGCTCAGCATTAACAGTTATATAGGGGCTACTGTGGAAGCAGAGCATGCCTGCGCCCTGCTGGTCAGAGGGTGTAACTGTCAAGAAGTCCATCATGTAATTTATGGTCTAATTATCTGGCTGCAACAGCAGGCATAAATCTCACAGGGCTTTTTCTAAAGGCTGATAAAATAACCAGCGGGCGGACAAGACCAGATACTGAGCCAGCATCGCACAAAGGCATTTGTGGAGAGTGGTGTCAGCTGGCGTGCGTGTGTGCATGTGTGTGCGTGCGTGCGTGCACACGTGCGTGTGCGCGTGTGTGCGTGTGTGTGTGTGTGTGTGTGTGTGTGCGTGCGTGTGTGTGTGCGTGCGTGCGTGTGCATGTGTTGAGGGCTAGCTTTTATGTGGTTTTCCAATTATATTTATTGCGGTTTCCTTGCACATCAAAGCAGAAGACATCCATTATAGTTATATGATGTCAAATCATCACACACACACAACGCCCTCTCAAAGGCTTGTAGTACTTGTACAATAAGTAAAATACTGCACTCTACTGTCTATATATAGGCAGGTTGGATCCATGCCTCTCTCTTTCGGATGGTGGAAAAAGTACTCAAATGTTTTACTTCGGTAAAAGTATCAATACTGCAATGTAGAAGTACTCTGTTACAAGTAAAAGTCCGGAATTCAAAATTTACTTGAGTAAAAGTACAAAAGTATTGGTATCAAAATGTACTTAAAGTACCAAAAGTAAAAGTACTAAACTGTTTGAAAATAGCCACGGACCCCCAAATTAATGTGGATATGACTACGGACCTCCATCAGAAAGGATTTTGTGCCAGGGACCCCCCCATACAAGATTTGTGTTGTTAAAACTGTTTCAAGAAGAAGAAATGGTCAACTACTGTGTGTGTGTGTGTGTGTGTGTGTGTGTGTGTGTGTGTGTGTGTGTGTGTGTGTGTGTGTGTGTGTGTGTGTGTGTGTGTGTGTGTGTGTGTGTGTGTGTGTGTGTGTGTGTGTGTGTGTCTGTCATAACATTTGGAACCATTTCCGTAAGCGGTTTATCACTCTGTCAGAGGTATGTGGACTTCACGTCTGCTATACAAACTTTTTGAATTTCAAGGAACGCCATAACTCTGAGAGAGTAAAACATTGGCCCAAACTGTCAGATAAGAAAGAGGCAAGCATTGTAAAAATAGCTGATCTACAAGTTGCGAGGCG
>NC_137605.1:15237989-15245489 GCF_963280865.1 Gymnoscopelus braueri
CTGACCTCTCACTGTAAACGAGGAGAGGGGAGCGGAGAGACACACATACACATATAGACGGGTGGGATTTCAGAAAAAAAGGCCCTTCTATAAGGAGGTTAGAGGCATTTGCCTGGTAAAAAGTTGGGAACAAGGCCATTTTTACATAATCAAGGGTGCTGAATCAGAAAAACACTGATTCCCAAGCAAAATTCTTAGTGCTTAACCTCCTAATTTGCATATCAAAATGGCTGCCGATTTTGAAGTATTTCTTAAATAACTCTATAACAAAGCAATCAAATCTGACAAAATAAAGTGTATATATTTATATTCTGAGGGTCAGACAATGTGTGGAAGGTATTTATAATGTAATAGATGTAAATAAATGTAAATAATGTAAATAAATATGCAAATTAGAGGCCACTATTACAGAAAACGGTTTCGTACTTAAAGTGATCCATCCGCATCCCCCTTATTTTATCTGTATTTTTTACCATCCTTAGGACATTTAAAATAAATATTTAGCTGATGTAAAAATCCTGGTACATTTGGCCCCTGATGACCAAAAAATTAATGTGACATTCCATAAATACGCTATCATGGGGATTTTCTGCCTTGTATAAACTCACCCCCAGAATGAGCCACAAAACTGGTTACTGATAACTGAACACAAACTACTTTCAACACAACTATATAGAGTGGGATGGGGATGGCTATACACACCTGTTGTTCATCAGGAAAGTTTAGTTGTATCCCACACTGACAGTGGGTGAGGGTGTGTCTGGATCTGGTTCCTCCCAGTGTGACCACCTGCATTCACTCAGCTGCCAATGCGCGTCAATCCCGGGGGGGACGGGGGGTTTTCGTCCCCCCCCTAGCTTCAGATTGGACCCCCCAAGTCAGATTGGATCCCCCCAGGACCCCCCCCCCCCCCAAGTAATTTAGAATAATAAATACTTATTTAATAGAATCTGAACCCACTTTTGAAATCATGCACTGCACTCATAAACACGATGTATTTTAAAGGATTTATTTGCCCCCCCCCCGTGTAAATCCCAAAATGGTTTTGGTTCCGCAGCACCGCCTTCCTTCACTGTACGGGGAAAAAAACACTCGCCCCAAAACCCACTCGCCCCTATTTTTTTCGCCGACGAGGCCGCCGGATATACCCGGGGCGAGTGTGTTTTGGGACGAGCGTTCTTGTCCTCGAGACCCTGCTTCCTGTCAATATAAATTCTGCTACAAGTGAGCCAGTATTCACATCACCTGTTGATAAGGCATGGTTTATGAAAACTGAAGGAGACAGTGATTGTGTAAAACAAGCACAAGCAACAGACATGGCTTTCTTTATGCAACGTCAAGATTCTGACACAAAACCTTCTTGGACTGTATTCAATCAATCAGTCTCATCAGAGGAACCAGAGCAGACAGCAGTAGGATATTTGCCCATAATTCTTGCGCCGGCTCATGAGTTCAATACTCTAAATACAGTTGTGAAGAGGTGCATGGACCAAGCCCTATTCTGCAAGCTCATGGAACTGAAGTGGTCTGTTGAAGAATACCGGGATAAATTAATCCCTCGCCTTGGTGGACTTCATACTGCAATGAACTTCCTGAAGGCTGTTGGAGATCACATGGCTGGATCTGGTTTAGCTGAAGTGTGGCTGGAGAGTGCATTTCTTGGGGAGGGTGCTGTGCAGCTTGTTCTTGTCAGGAAAATCATACAACAAGGCTATGAGAGCACACAAACTAACCTTGCAAGCCTTGTGGCGGATTTTGGTACCTATATTGCTCTCTTTGTGGCAGAATCGGACATGGAATACCATGATGAAATTTCTGCAATGGTTGCTGATGACAACCTTGAAAGAATTCCCGAGTTGATAACATGTCTGAAACAGGAACGGTTTCGCATCCTTCTGAAAGATTTCATTGCAAGTAAATCAGAGGATGTGAACTACGTCTTCTGGTGGGACTATATGGACATGGTCTCAATACTGTTGCAATTCACTCGAGCTCAGCGTGATGGACTCTGGGACCTTCATCTCCACTCCTTCAGCCAGATGTTGCCATATTTTATGAGGTATGACCACCTAAACTATGCAAGATGGGGTCCAGTGTATATAGCTGAGATACACCAACTTCCAGAACCCATACTATCTGAGTTTCAAAAGGGCAACTTTGTTGTAAAGCGTTCCTGTCAAAAGTTCAACCAAGTAGATCCAGACCAAGCTATGGAGTGGATAAATGCAACAGGAAAGAAAGCTGGCGGAATTGTTGGCATCACAAAGACAGCATCAGCGCTTTGTAGATGGACCCTTTCCTATAACTTGAGGACTCACATTGCACTTGCAACACATGCAATGTACAACAACTGTCCTGACAGAAAATGTGTTAACAAGGAAGCTACCAAATCACGTCAAAAGAGGGACAACAAAGATTAAATGGCATTGCTCCTGGCCTTCCAAGGTTTCAAGGTGTTTCATTCCGTTTCACCAGGGTCATTGCAAAATCTTGTCACAAAAGACCTAGCAACAGAGGCAATCCAAAACTCACTGCTTTGTGCCAAAGTACTTGGACAAGAAGAAGTGAGTACATTTGTTGAAAAGAGGATGATTGTGTCTGGGCAAGGAGACAAGCCAGATGTCCCAATCCATGCAACGCTACACAGGAGTAATGCCAAAACATTTGCATCTTTGTATGAAGTCGTCAAAGACACTAAAGACAAAGAAAAGAGAACTATCCTAAAGGCAGACAGAAACATCGTCCAACGCCTTGTTACTGCCTATGAGGCGGGTCGTCCGGTTGACATGCCAGCTGTCCTGAAGCACGAGCTTCTGCCAGCTCCTATATCACTTGCTGAAATTAATGGTACACTCCGCACTGGAAACAAGTCTGTGCTGACGGATAAGCTAACTGAAGACATAGTCTGTCCTGAAGCTATTGAACTTCACCACTCATCGTCTTGCCTCATCATTGACGGACAAGCACTGGTTGTTGCTTTGGGAAAGCCTGACAATGCAGTGACCTTTGGGGATTTGGCTGACACATATGTAAGAGCAGTACTGAAGGCAGGTTCTAACTATCAACGGATAGACATTGTGTTTGACAGATATCAATCAAGGGTGCTACCAGGACACGACGCACAAAAGCAGCTCAACCAATCAGACGAGTTGTTGAAGGTCGTGATGTACCTCTTCCAAAAAACTGGACAAATTTTCTGTCACTCCCAGAGAATAAAATTGATTTAGCACATTTACTGTCTGAGGAACTGTGCTCTCAGGCACCTGATGATAAGGAGATTGTAGTTGCTGGTGGATTCAGAGACGAACTTGTGGTTAGATCATCAAAGACAACCACCGATTTGACTCACCTGAGAGCAACACATGAAGAAGCTGACACTCGGTTGGTGTTACATGCTGTGCACAGCCAGTATAATACAGTTGTTGTGTCATCAAGAGACACTGATGTTCTTGTGATTTTGGTTTCCCACTACCAACGTGCACAATGTGAACACCTCTGGATGAACACCTTTGGCAATGTAAACGTATGTTTTCTCATGCCAATAAAGCCCTTTGAATTGAATTGAATTGAATTGAATTGATGTCTGGTACCAAGAAACGGCGATATATACCTATTGATGCTGTTTTCAACAACCTACCAGGAGATTCATCAGCAAGTCTAATACCTTTTCATGCATTAACCGGATGTGACACCACATCCTATATCGCAAATCACACCAAAAGGTCATCATGGAAAGTATTCAAAGAGCATCATAAATTACTCTTGAACTTAGGAGTTGGTGAACTCACAGAGCAGACTATTCAATCATCTGAATCATTTGTCTGCAGAATATATGGTGTGCACAGAACAGACTCTGTTGATGCAGCAAGGCATATATTGTTCTCCAAGACTGGTAAACCGGAAGCAAGTGATGCTCTCCGCTTCCATTTGATGCGAGTACACTATCAAGCAATGGTTTGGAGAAATGCTCACTGTGCCATATAAGCTTCCTGCACCTGTGGACATGGGATGGAAACGTGGTGATTCAGGACTACAGCCCATTCTGATGTCATTGAGTCCAATCCCAGAAAGTTGCCTGGAAATGATTTCATGTGCATGCCATAAGCAATGCACAACACGTCGTTGCAAATGCCGGAAATCTGGGTTACGATGCACAGCCATGTGTGCATGTCAGCAATGGAGTGATGATCAACCTCCTTGTATGAATGTGGTCTAGTGTCTAGACTTTCGTTCAACAATGGCCAATACAGTATCTTTAGAGTACTAAACCGTTATCTGTTATGGGGGCCGCTATTTTGCATATTTCGGAGTAGGTTATATTATCATATTATATTACTTACAAATTCTTTACTCACATTGTAGAAAATGTATATAGACACTTCATTTGTCAATTTTGCTTGCCTGGCCACAGAGTTATTGAAGATAAAGGTGCGAATTTGGCAGCCATTCAGATATGCAGATTAGAAGGTCAAAAACTAAACATTTAGCATGGGGAAAAAGTATGTATTTTAGATGTCCTAAGGATGGCAAAAATACAGATAATTAGAAACAGAATAAGGGAGATGCACATGGACCCGTTTGAGTACTACGGTAAATCATTTTATGTAATGGTGGCCTCTAATTTGCATATTTATTTACATTATTTACATTTATTTACATTTATTACATTACAAATACCTTCCACACATTGTATGACCCTCAGAACATAAATATATACACTTTATTTGTCAGATTTGCTTGCTTTGTTAAAGAGTTGTTTAAGAAATACTTCAAAATCGGCAGCCATTTTGATATGCAAATTAGGAGGTTAAGCACTAAGAATTTTGCTTGGGAACAGTGTTTTTCTGATTCAGCACCCTTGAATTATGTAAAATGGCCTTGTTCCCAACTTTTACCCCCAAATGCCTCTAACAATCACATATTTCAGAAATCCCACCGGTCTAATAGAGAGACAGAGAGAGACAGACACAGAGATAGACAGACACAGAGAGAGAGTGACTCCCACAGACAGACAGACAGACAGACAGACAGACAGACAGACAGACAGACCAACATGATCTCACACAACTTAGTATACATTGCACGGAGTGTCATTCCGTGCATAGACAACTGGAAAACCCGAAGATCCGTGCATAGCCGCCTCGCATCTCCCCCACTGACTAAACCATTTCGGAGGCGCGCAGTCTCAAGCAAACTGGAGCCACGTGATGGGCCACCGAGTGAGCTAAAGTGAACGAGTTGCCGTCCCGAACATTGCGACGTTCGCTTGAGCCTACTCAGCGCTGTTTGAGTTATGTACCGATCGTACATTTTGTTGTGGGGACTGCTCTGCTTCAGGGTTGCAACCGGTTACCGTGGGACTCGCTGTAAATATGCACGGAATGACGTGCACTGGGTCAGTGCAATGTATACTAAATTGTGTGAGATCGGGCTGGACAGACAGACAGACAGACAGACAGACAGTAGGGGGGAGGGGGAGGGGGGGGCAGCACTGACCTCTCGGGTCGGGCATCCAGGGAGAGGCAGCGATGAGGCTCCCTGTAACTCAATCTTATTAGAGCGTTAAGTCATTACAAGGCGCACACAGAGACCCCACAACGCAATTAGACATTAGCCCATCACACTGACAAAGCATGACTAATTAGCAAATATCAAAGGGACGCGCAGGGAGCAGAACAACACATATTTAACACGTTAAGACCGGGAAAGCATCGGTGTCATTTTAGATTTTAGATAGATAGATAGATAGATAGATAGATAGATAGATAGATAGATAGATAGATAGATAGATAGATAGATAGATAGATAGATAGATAGATAGATAGAGCTAAAATGGTGGTTCACTACCTCAGCCTGATGGCCTAAAAGTCAAATATCTCCCCCGAGCGAAAGGGATATCCCTTTGGCTTAGTGGTTAAGATGTTAGCATTCCACACGGGAGACCCGGGTTCGAATCCCGGGCGTTACAATGGTGCCGTGACCCGGATTGTGTTTCCCCGTGGGAGGAGGTCAAAGTGTAACAGAGTGGTTCACTACCTCAGCCTGATGGCCTGAAAGTCTAATATCTCCCACGAGCTATAAGGAATTCCCTTTGGCTTAGTGGTTAAGATGTTGGCTTTCCATGAGGGAGACCCGAGTTCGAATCCCGGGCGTATGCAAGCTCACAGGGCGTCACTTGGTGCCGTGCTGTTTTTAAAACTTTTGAATCTTTTTAAAACACAAATCCTCCCTTCTGGGGGTCCCTGGCACAAAGAATTTCAGATGGGGTCCGAGGGCCAAATATATATATATCAATTTGGGGGTCGGAAAAGTTTGATAACTACGTGACTTTGTAGAATGGGCCTCAGGTCTTAATGGGTTAACACCCCTCTCTCCCACCCACCCACCCTTCTTCCATCAAAGCCCTCCTCCTCCTCCTCCAGGAGGAATAGCGTTCATCAGGTGCCGGGCTAAGATGTGCTGTGTATGCGTGGTTGAGCAGCTCCTTCTCCCCGAGCGGTTCTGCACGCGCCTGTGAGCACACCTCTCGGTCAAACGGGGTTGGCAAATGATTTCCGGCGCGCTTTGTTGAGCGTCTGTGTGAACACAATAATTGGCCCGTGTTCGGGAGGGAGGGGGGGTTTGGGGGGGTGGCACCTGTCAGCATGGGGAGTGTTGGGCGGGAGGAGTATGCATAGGCGATTTTTGCCTCTGCCACCAGGTGGGGCAAAGAAAATATATGAACATATATGTTTTATATGCAACATATATGTTTATCATATGTGACATATACTAAATTGGCCGCCTGCATATATGTCTCTATATACAGTATATGTACATATATATCCATATATGTGGCATATGTGGACTAAGAGGAGAGATACATTTCCTATGTCCACATGTATGCACATATATGAAAATGGCATATAAGCAGCATATATTCTGCATATACTTGCCATATATTGAAGGAAAAAAATGAATAAAAGTAAAACATACAAATACAAAATAAAAATATAGCTGCAAGCAGCGATAATACGGGGCCAGTGAATAGAGAGAGAGAGAGAGAGAGAGAGAGAGAGAGAGAGAGAGAGAGAGAGAGAGAGAGAGAGAGAGAGAGAGAGAGAGAGAGACGGATTAGATTGAAGAGAGAGAGAGACGGATTAGATTGAAGAGAGAGAGAGACGGAATAGATTGAAGAGAGAGAGAGAGAGAGACGGAATAGATTGAAGAGAGAGAGAGAGAGAGAAACGGAATAGATTGAAGAGAAAGAGAGAGAGAGAGAAACGGAATAGATTGAAGAGAAAGAGAGAGAGAGAGAGAGAGAGAGAGAGAGAGAGAGAGAGACATGGAAACGGAATAGATTGAAGAGAGAGAGAGACATGGAAACGGAATAGATTGAAGAGAGAGAGAGAGAAAGAGACATGGAAACGGAATAGATTGAAGAGAGAGAGAGAGAGAGAGAGAGAGAGAGAGAAGAGAGAGAGAGAGAGAGAGACAGACATGGAAATGGAATAGATTGAA
>NC_137605.1:15247989-15275489 GCF_963280865.1 Gymnoscopelus braueri
TTGAGGTTCTAAGGCACACACTTAAGCGAGAAGCCATTGGACCAACAGACCTGACCTGGTGAATGAGAGAGAGAGAGAGAGAGAGAGAGAGAGAGAGAGAGAGAGAGAGAGAGAGAGAGAGAGAGAGAGAGAGAGAGAGAGAGAGAGAGAGAGAGAGAGAGAGAGAGAGAGAGAGAGAGAGAGAGAGAGAGAGAGATGACATTTTACATCCTGCCAAGTGAAAAGCAACATGTGGTTTCACAGTGTCTGAATTAAATATTAGATTGTAATGTCTTAAAAAATTGCACATGCATTATTTGATGCAGTCATGTTTTGTGCGATGCAATTGAAAAGTGGAATGACCCACCTACAGACAGAGCCAGATAGACAGACAGAGTGAGAGAAACAGACAGCTCAACCTATTGCCATTGACAGGAATCAAACTCTCCACCTTCGGACTCACAGAATGAGACACTACAAGTAGTGCTATAACTTCATCCAGGCTGAAGTTGTCTGTTGAAGATCATACACTTTTGCCTTCTGTCATGAACCAAGCCCCTGTTTCACTAACACTAAGATCACTCGTTCACAAACCATTTACCAATAGAGAAATTGTATGTCTCCTCGAAACCGAAACCAGTGAAAGCAGCCGATCTACAAGCTCACAAAACGTTGCTATCTGAAAAGTTGTGAGATTGTAGATCGGATATTTTCACAATGAAGTACGTCATACATTGAAAAAACATACTCTCAAATAAGCATTTCATGTTATCTTTACCGTTTGCATATGTATTCATTGATACAGTCATGTTTTTTGCAATTCAACTTAAATGAGTCTGCATCAAGTGAGGCTTGAACCGGCAACCTTGCGGTCGTGAGGCACTCGCTTAAGGGAGAAGCCATTGGACCAACAGACAAGAACCTGTGAAAAAGGAGATCACACAGATGATACAGTTTCACGCAAATAGCTGAAAAATCCTGGGTTTAAGTGTTTTTCAAACTGCTCAAAATTGCAGACAATCTAAGGGCGGAGCTTACTGGTTAACGTGATACATGTGTTCCTCATGAGTCAAGGCACATGTGTAAGCAGGTTTAATGGCTGTCGGCCAAACGAGGCATGACTTTTGCCTGTTTAAAGTTTGCATTTAAAAAAAATCGCTATAGCGCCCCCCTTTGACCAATTGGAGTAAGATTGGTTTCAGTGATATTTGGAATGACCCTCAACATTACCGCAAAGTTTCAAAGAAATGTGAGTCTGCATGTATGTGTTAGGGGCAGATGAATAATTGTCATAAAACTGCAATATTCATTGGCTCATTAAAGCTTCATTTTTTCACTTATGGAAAATCTTTGCTGCTTGTTTGTCGGCATAGGTCCAAAGTTCATGTGTAAAACGTTTCGTGCAGATTACTAAAAAATCCCAGGAGGAGATAGGTTTTAACTGTTTTTCATATAATTCAAAATGGTGGGAGATCTAAAGGTCAGAGGTCAAAAGTCAGAGTGTGAAAGTTGTTCATCATGAGTAGACGCATGTGTGTATTGAAGTTTCATGGCTGTAGGTCAAACAGGGCATGAGTTGTACCTGTTCAAAGTTGGCATTTTGCTATAGCGCCACCTTTTGACGAAAGATTGTGAGAATTATTTCTTGATAGTTTTTCATGACCATCTACCATATGGCCAAGTTTCGTAAAAAGCGTATGCACGGTTCAGCCAGAACTGCGAAAAGTGGCAGAAGAAAAAAGAGGGCAACATTAAAACAGGTCCAGAGCTGAGCTCTGGCCCCGTAATGACCCACCTACCAGAGCCAGATAGACAGAGTGAGAGAAACAGACAGCTCAACCTATTGCCATTGACAGGAATCAAACTCTCAACCTTCAGACTCACAGGCTGAGACACTACCTGTAGTGCTATAGCTTCATCCAGGCTGAAGTTGTCTGTTGAAGATCATAAACTTTTGCCTTCTGTCATGAACCAAGCCCCTGTTTCACTAACACTAAGATCACTCGTTCACAAAACATTTACCAATAGAGAAATTGTATGTCTCCTCGAAACCGAAACCAGTGAAAGCAGCCGATCTACAAGCTCACAAAACGTTGCTATCTGAAAAGTTGTGAGATTGTAGATCGGCTATTTTCACAATGAAGTACGTCATACATTGAAAAAACATACTCTCAAATAAGCATTTCATGTTATCTTTACCGTTTGCACATGTATTCATTGATACAGTCATGTTTTTTGCAATTTAACTTAAATGAGTCTGCATCATGTGAGGCTTGAACTGGCAACCTTCAGGTTGTGAGGCACGCGTTTAAGGGAGAAGCCATTGGACCAACAGACAAAAACCTGTGAAAAAGGAGATCGCTCAGATTATACAGTTTCACGCAAATAGCTGGAAAATCCTGGGTTTAAGTGTTTTTCAAACTGCTCAAAATTGCGGACAATCTAAGGGCGGAGCTTACTGGTCAACGTGATACATGTGTTCCTCATGAGTCAAGGCACATGTGTAAGCAGGTTTAATGGCTGTCGGCCAAACGAGACATGACTTTTGCCTGGTTAAAGTTTGCATTTTCAAAAAATCGCTATAGCGCCCCCCTTTGACCAATTGGAGTAAGATTGGTTTCAGTGATATTTGAAATGACCCTCAACATTACCGCAAAGTTTCAAAGAAATGTGAGTCTGCATGTATGTGTTAGGGGCAGATGAATAATTGTCATAAAACTGCAATATTCATTGGCTCATTAAAGCTTCATTTTTTCACTTATGGAAAATCTTTTGCACATGTTTTTCGGCATAGGTTCAAAGTTCATGTGTAAAACGTTTCGTGCAGATTACTAAAAAATCCCAGGAGGAGATAGGTTTTAACTGTTTTTCATATTATTCAAAATGGTGGGAGATCTAAAGGTCAGAGGTCAAAAGTCAGAGTGTGAAAGTTGTTGATCATGAGTAGACGCATATGTATATTGAAGTTTCATGGCTGTAGGTCAAACAGGGCATGAGTTGTACCTGTTCAAAGTTGGCATTTTCAATTGAGTGCTATAGCGCCACCTTTTGACGAAAGATTGTGAGAATTATTTCTTGATAGTTTTTCATGACCATCTACCATATGGCCAAGTTTCGTAAAAAGCGTATGCCAAAAGTGGGAGAAGAAAAAAGAGGGGAACATTAAAACAGGTCCAGAGCTGAGAGCTCTGGCCCCGTAATAAAGAAAAAGTAAAAAAAATGTCTGGCCACCAGGGGGGGCAAGTGCCCCCCATAAAAATGGGAGTATGGTAAATGCCTATAGACCAATTCTTTGTTTATCAACATTGAGACTGGATGCACAGGTGATTGTTTCATGCAATCAATTCTCAACCTGTTGTTTCGGGGTGCGCTAGTTTCAGCACACCCCAACCCCCTCTTGTGTGTTGGCTAGTGCTGCGCGCCCTAGCGAGACCTGACAGAATGGGTTTGACGCTTGCGCAGTATGACGCTTGCAACCAGCGTGACGTCGTCTGTTAAGGGGTCTATGGAAGTATGGTAAATGGTAAATGGACTGCATTTATATAGCGCAGTGGTTTTCAACCCTTTTCACATCAAGGTGCATAATTTATTTGGCATTTGAGCCACGGACCACCGTTTGATGAGATTTAGCCTCTCAGACCCTAAAACTTCGAATATTTTATTCTCGTTGGATAAGATTTTGTTCACAATTCCATGCTGTATTGATGTTGGTTACCATAGGAGACCACTGGTTGAGAACCACTGATATAGCGCTTTTCTCCAAAGCGCTTTACAATGTATTTCACACACACATTGACACACACATTCACACACACACACACACACACACACACACACACACACACACACACACACACAAACACACACATTCACACACCAAGGACGGAGGAAACCATGCGAGGCACCAACCTGCTCATCGGGAGCAGACAGGGGTTCAGTGTCTCGCTCAAGGACACTTCGACACGTAGCCAGGGGGAGGCGGGGATCGAAACGTGGGAAACTTCGGATCCCAAGACGGCCCACTGCCGCCCGTACAGGACGAAGGCTCTCTACTGTATACGTCCTCCCGGTGGGGGCTCCTCACTGGCAGGTGAGTCAGTAGGATACAACAGCAGCGACAGCACACGGAAATGTGTGTGGGGAGGAATCAATTGGCATGAATTAGGGAGAAAAAAAGGGGTAAAAAGCACAAAAAAAAACACATTTACGGTGCTTGTTTTTACACAGTGGTGGAAAGTAACTAAGTACTGAAGTACTGTACTTCAGTAAAATGTGTAGGTACAATTGCTTAACTTGAGTTCGTCCATTTTTCAATACTATATATGCCATTACATCTCAGAGGCAAATGTTGATAATGTTTACTCCACTACAAGTATTTAAAATCTTTACTTACAAGTTAGTTTGTAGATTTAGATTATTAATACAAAGAGTGCATTGAGGAATTAAACCCTATTTGATACTGTCTATTCGAAAATGGCAGATCTACAAGTTCACAATGGTTTGCGATATATTATTCTTGAAGAAAATTTACGTTGGTACTTGAAGTATATTTCATGCCAATAATTTTGTACCACTCCTTTAAAAATCACAACACACCAGCCTGGCAGACATTTATGCACGGCGTTAGGAGGCGTGGCCAATGCTGTTTGGCCACTCAAAATAGCGAAACAGCATTGGCGACGCCTCCAGGTCTTAAGTTAAGTCATAAGACCTGGTACTTAACACATTGGGTGCCAGCATTTTTTCATAACAACTTACGTTGGGTGCCAGCATTCTCCCCATTGACTGCGCTTTGCTGTTTAAGGCTCTAGACTCCACGAGGAGCAAATCCATGTAAAAAAAACATCCATTCATGTTGCGCGATGACCCTGGCTACAGCCTGGAACGATAACATTTCACTCGCGAGTTACAATGGGGGGGGATCGCGCATCGCGCATGACCGGTTTTCCCCACCGGAAACAGATTCGGAGATATAGGTGTTTTAAAGAAGGAAATAGACAGGAAGTGGATGGGAGCCATGTTTTTGTTTCCGGTGATCTATCTGGCCTATCCTTCTCAAGATCACAATGGGTACTCCCAGAGCTGCTCTAGCCCCGCCCGTGTGGAGAAAAACGAAAAAAAACAAAAAGACATATTTCACGGTCTGGACCGTGTTCGGCACCGGACCGCTACTCTGCGCAAACACGGTTCAGACCGTGTTTGGCACCCGATGTGTTAAGACGCGCAAAATAGGGCCCACTGGGTTTTATGTCCTACAACAAAAGTAATGAAGATAAATGATGTTATATAAACTATAAAGCACTGTCTTACCTTAAGTTGAACTTGATCCAACCACAGGAAATCAAGCCATCCAGGGGTAACGACGAGGTCTCAAAATGACAAATTCAGTCAGAGCTTTGACAACACAGTTCCATCAAACCTCTCGTTTGATGCGGTTGAGTTTTGAAGTGCTGCGGCGCCATTTGAAATAACTTCATCACCTCTGAGAATGCCACAAAGAATGTGTTCCATTTTGTTTTGAGAGCTGTCAAGTTGCTTTGAGTCTTCCATTTCATCTTCCTTCAGCTGCAGACTGAACTGAAAACGTTGACTGTTTGGCATTGGGCCTTCAACAGCGCGAAAATACTGGTAAAAGAGACTGAGTCTTGTTAAGCAGTAGGCCAGTGTTTCGAAAAACAATAGATTTTTTTGATTCCTATATAAAAACGTATATTTTTTCTTTTTTTCTTTCTTTTGTAAAGAAATAGTGAAATTAACAGAACTACAAGTTCACAACGTGTAGCGATGCAGCGTGTTGTGAGCTTGTAGAAAGGCTATATTTCGCTGTCTTTGGAATAGGGGTTCAATTATTAATTCATAATGTCTTTTTGTTATTTTAGTTCCCGTGGAGACACGAAATGTAGTTTTATTTTTAGATTTAACAATTGTTTACATTTCCTCCACAGTCATTTAAATATTAATGAACTTACCTGAATAACTGGGTCAACGTTGGCTACACATTGTTGTGCATTTTAATAAGCCACAGGCATTCGGATTGTGTCCTCAAATCAATCCTTTGTCTCTGCACTATTTTTGGCTAGACTTTTCAAATAAATCCTTGCCTTGCAATGTATTAAAACACAAGATGATTTTCATGTGGTACTGAAATGAAAAATATCCAGTGTTTAGCTCAGAAATCAATGGGTTAAACATGCCAGACCAAGAGCGGACTCACACATGCGCAACCGACAACGTGTCTGAAACGCAAAAGCCGAACCGACAGACGCATCCATTTCCCATGATGCCTTGAAATGGACGGGGAAGGCCGCCTCTCTGTCGCGCATGTGCGAGTCTGACCCAACGGTATTGTCTTTTAAAGAAATACTTATTAAGCATATAGGCAGCACTAGGGGGGAGCTTGGGGTGCTTTAGCACCTCCTAGGAAGGCCATAGCACCCCCATAGCACCCCAAGTATGGTACAGCACATGTACAGTATGTTGTGTACTATATATACGTTATGTAGAGATAATTTGTATGGTTCCTCTGATGCACTGGTGATGTGGATCTAGTGACCAACAGCGGTGAAGTTTCTGTCACTGACTGACTGTAAAATACAGCGTACCGGGTGTGCAGGTTTTGAGCTACAGTCTGATTATGTTGCACGCACTCTGTTTTTCATGCGCACACCCATAGACTTACCTTCAGATGTGTTCACGCATGCACACACGTATAGGGTACACACACACACTACTGTGAGTGTAGCCTGCACGTGAAATTACTTACACTACCTGCATGGAATTTATCCGTGTGTAATACACGGCTGGAAAGCTCCAATTGTTAATTGTTCCAGCTACAGTACATCAGGTCCGTGAGTGTCGTCTCCTCATACTGTATGTCTGCATGATGTCATATTATCAATTATGACGTTCTTTTGCCAGAAATGAGCTTGTTCAGTGTGTTCATAATTATGATCGATTTCTCTTGATCTCTCTCTCTTTAACTCTCGGGTGTTCCAGAAGCAACAGGTGTAAAGTTACAACTATTCACCCGGTGAGAATAATTGTTTAGGGATTGCTTAAAGTAATACTAGATAACTTTTTTTTTTTAAACGGAAGTTAAATTGTATATCTTTTGTGAGTGGCAAATGTTTCACAACGCCCACTCCATGAATTTCACCCCCGAAAGCCTTTTCTATTATATTTTCTATTGAAACGGTGGAGGGCCGCCCTTCAAGCGAAAATGACGTCATCCGGCCGGAAAACAGAAACGGAAATGTACCGGTTTCCTGTTTGGCCAGGAACTACCACACCGGTTTCCTGTTTGGTCAGGAACTACCGCGCTAATAACAAAAAGGAATCTCACGCTGTTTTTAAAACATTGTAGGATTTGAAGATGGAAAAACCACAGCAAAAGAAAACACAGCTCACGGTAACTAAAGCTCCACTGGCTAAGAGAAACGATCCACAGATAGTATAAAACAATTAAAAGAACGCTTTTTGAAACTCTTCCGGTGAAAACAAATGGAATTCTGGGTAATGCAGGAATAAACGAACGAACTACAGTGATGGTAATGACCAGCAGAGGCTGCTAAAAATCGTTATTTGTGGACCTGCCTTGTATTACTTTAACATGTGATTATGAAAAGACGCTATGGGGCTGTTTAGGCTACATACAAGTTTGAAGTAGGCTACTTCAAACTAATTTGCTAATTAACTTTGGATTCATTCAAATTGATTCTGGGGGAAAAAGCGACGGACATAGTATGCAGTATTGCAGCATGCAGGTGTCACATACTTAAAATGTATTATTCATATAATATTAAGACTGCCTATGGCTCTGAGCTTGTAGATCGGCTATTTTTGGTCGAAGAGATTTGGTGGCGGCGGGAAAAAGCTCATCTCCAAGTACAGTCGTAACTCAAGTCCGTTTCTCTGAAACCAGAGAGTTTAAGTGGTTGAACTCCGTTCCAATCAGCCAAAAAAAGGCAATTTTTGACAGTCAGAGGGTCGAGGGAGAGTGTGAGGCGTGTGTCTGGGGGGTCTTTGAGGGAAGAAGAGAGTGGATTATGTTAGGTTAGCGCTGTCCACATCAAAGCAGAACCCTGGCAAGAATTAAGACTCCGGTTCACACTCACACTCACACACACACACACACACACACACACACACACACACACACACACACACACACACACAGGAACGCCCATAGACACACATGCATGCCTGTGTGCAGTGTTGGAAAAAGTACTCAAATGTCTTACTTAAGTAAAAGTATCAATACTGCAATGTAGACGTACTCTGTTACAAGTAAAAGTCCGGAATTAAACATGTACTTGAGTAAAAGTACAAAAGTATTGGTATCAAAATGTACTTAAAGTACCAAAAGTTAAAATACTAAAACGTTTGAAAATAGCATATCTACAAGCTCCCAACGCGTCGCGATGCGACGCGTTGTGAGCTTGTAGATCTGCTATGTTCAGGTATAAAATAGGGCTAAAGTCGTTAAAGGGTTGGTTCAGATTTTTTGAGTATTTTCTGTAGGAAATACTTGCCATTAATGTAGTGGTTGCAAAGGTATTAATTGATTGCCCGAGTCCCGTGGTCAGAGTTATGGTCCGGTTCTGATGAATATGAAGTAGTTTCGGTAGATTAGTAGATTTGGTGGGGGCCGCTCATTAAAAATAAATTAATAAAAAAAACTAGCGTCATTTGCATTGTTGACCTATTTCTACCATATAGAGCACGTTTCGTTCAATTTCGACCCCTCTGTCACATGGTACTATTTTTTGTGTCATATTTTGTGCGTGAGTAGGCTGCCGCGGCGCAGTGATTCTGGACACAAACATTAGTACCATGTGACAGAGGGGTCGAAATTGAACGAAACCTGCTCTATATGGTAGAAATAGGTCAACAATACAAATGACGCTAGTTTTTTTTTATTAATTTATTTTTAATGAGCGGCCCCCACCAAATCTACTAATCTACCGGAACTACTTCATATTCATCAGAACCGGACCATAACTCTGACCACGGGTCTCGGGCAATCAATTAATACCTTTGCAACCACTACATTAATGGTAAGTATTTCCTACAGAAAATACTCAAAAAATCTGAACTAACCCTTTAATGTATGTTTTATAATGTAATAATATATATCTGCAAAGTAACTAGTAACTAAAGTTTTAAAATAATTGTAGTGGAGTAAAAGTACAATATTTCTATTTGCCTCTGAGATGTAGTGGAGTAGAAGTAAAAGTATTGGAAATTGGAAATACTCAAGTAAAGTACAAATACCTCAAAATTGTACTTAAGTACAGTACTTCAGTAAATGTACTTAGTTACTTTCCACCACTGCCTGTGTGTACTCTATCACTCTGTCAAACACAGACACTACACATGCATAGGGTGCACTCACAGATGCACGCTCACACACAGGCAAGTGTATGCGCATTGGCACACACACACACACACACACACACATACGCACGCACTCTGTTTTTCATGCGCACACCCATAGACTTACCTTCAGATGTGTTCACGCGTGCACACACGTATAGGGTACACACACACACACACACACACACTCTCTCTTTTGGCAGACGACAGGCTGTCAAGAAGCCAACGAAACTGCTCTTTGAGCTCCCCATAAATTTACTTTGAAGGGGCTGAGGCATAGCTTGTAGAAAATACTGTCACAGGGAGACGCGGGCGAGCGCACACACACACGCAGGCACGCAGGCACGCACGCACGCACGCACGCACGCACGCACGCACGCACGCACGCACGCACGCACGCACACGCACACGCACACGCACACGCACACACAGCACATAAAAGCTCAATTTCAAAACTACTTGAACATAATTACTTTTTTAAAGTAAGTCCTTTCAACATCAGTGCATTGTGGTTGACATATAGCACCAGATCAGGTATTCTATTGAAGGTGGTAAAACCTCCTCTACAACCGCCTCTTATTTCCAATTAAAAACCTTACAACAGAGCATCCATTCCGGTCCTTAGCCCCTCATTATGAGAGAGGGGGCATTAACACGTTTTTAATCTTCTCCGAAGCGGATTACAATGTTGCAATTATAATGTTTTTTTTATTGCAAAGTAACAAAAACTGTCCCTTTTCTTTTTTTTTCCCTATCCACGCCATAATCCAATTTACCGTAACCCAAAGACATGAGAAGGAAGCACACACAGAGAGGGAGAGAGAGAGAGAAAGAGACACATACACACAGCACCATGGGCCTTAATTAAAGAGAATTCATATTTTATGAAGCAATTCTCAAGAAGTTAAGTGCAGCACTGACCCTCCAGACCCCCAGACAGACAATGTCAAATAAACTAACATTTAAATCAGGGCATAAGACCAGCACAGCCTGGCCTGGTACCCCACCACCACCACCACCACTACCGCCATCGCCTCTGCCTCGGCAGGGCACGGCAATCAGTGGTTCTCAAACTTTGTTTCATTTCAAGGACCCCCCAGTTTGGTAGGCATTAGGGCCACAGACCCCCCCATAACTCAGAGAGTTATGGGGGGGGGACCCTTACGGGTCCGTTCGTTTCCGTTTGTGCGCTCTCAGGGTTACAGACCTTTAAGGGACCATTTGGATTACCTGGAGACCCCCTCAAGGACCCCACTCTTGGAGATACAGACCTTCAAGGGTTCATTTGGTTCCTAACTATCAAAAAATGTAGCTGGGGATCCCCCTGGAACCCCTTTGAGAACCACTGTGGTAGAGTCTCATGGGTCAGGTATAAGCGGTTTCGAAAACCAGACATCTCGACAAACTCTAAAGAAGAAAAGAGAAGAAAAGAAAAAAATGCAGGTTCCTGTGGGTAAATAAAGTGTCCTGTCCCCACTACGACCATGGGTATGGTTGTTGTTATTGTTGCTGTTGTTGATGTTGTGGAGGAGGAGGGGCGGGGGGGCTCTTAGGCCTGGTGAGAATAGACCCACAGCGCCCCAGGTTTTCCTAGATATAATGTTCATGGCGGATTCAGCCGATGAGGACCCTGTTTAAAGTCCGGAGCGCCGTGCGTTATTGCTTCCCAGGTCACAGAGAGAGAGAGGAGACAGAGATAGAAGACAACGTTTAGTTTTTTTGAGGCTGCGACGTTCGTGCCACCACGCCAAGCACCGGAACTGGCCAACTGGACTGGACTGGACTGGACTGACTTCATCCGGGGGCATACGCTGCTACCGGGCTCTGTACATTAACTGTAGTACCAAGTTTTCCGAATTTTGGTGTATACTGTACCCGTTTCCTGTTCCGGGGTTAGCCCCATACTGTAGCTTCGTTTCGATTGGCTCTGCAGCCGGTTTGAACGGGAAAACACACACATAGACACCTGTTTCCAGTTCAAATCTGCTGCTGAGCCTATCAAGCGGAAGCTATGGGAGAAATGAACTGCAACCAGAAATGGGTTTGGTTCACCTTGTGAAAACCTGGGGCTCCAGTTGTGCACAGAGCCACCATGTGCTCACATCAGATCTAACGGCCTAGCTTATACCCCGTCGTATGGCGGCGGCGCGTACTGAAAATAGCCGATCTAATAAGCCTGCTTATTTCGGGTCCGCACCGCCGTCGCATGACAAAGTATATAAACCGGGGTTTTAGGTTAACTCTGAAGGACAAGAGGAGGCGGCAGGGGAGCAGCACTGTAAACTCAGGCGGGTGCAATTTTCGTTCAGCATTCTGACAAAAACATAACAGGCAATACAGCACAGAGCAGCGGGACGAGCAGCAGGGACAGTGAAGCGTACAGGCGGAGAAAACAAATGGAACCAGGCTGAATGGAATGAACTTCCTTAAGTCAGCACATCTTACAGCACAAACCTTATTTTTACACAAGTGCTGTCGGAATTTTGAGTAAAGTAATCAGAGCATTAAGAGTGTGCGTGTGTGTGTGTGTGCGTGTGTGCGTGCGTGCGTGCGTGCGTGTGTGCACGTGCACGTGAGTGAGTGTGTGCGATGACTTATAAAATACGCGAGGCAATTTTTTAGATTGCAGCACCCAGTGAGGGCTCATGGACTGATGGGGATCATTGGCTGAATGATGTACGCATGTGTTTTAAATATGCATACACAGCAGAGAGAGTGTCTGTCTGTCTGTCTGTCTGTCTGTGTGTGTGTGTGTGTGTGTGTGTGTGTGTGTGTGTGTGCGTGCGTGTGCGAGCGTGTGTGTTTCAGAGGGAGAGAGAAAGATTGAAAGAGCGAGAGAGAAAGGGAGCAAGAGAACGAGGGGAGGGGGTTTAAGTGCACAGCGGGCCATTATAGAAAATCGTGCCGCAGTGGGCTGCACACATGCTTAGCTCGCGCACGCACACACACGCGCACACACGCACACCCACGCGCAAACACACGTGCACACACACGCACATGCAGGCGCATGCTACTCTACAGATTAGCGTGGGGCCAGGTCCAACGGCAGGGCTGTCACGGCTATAGCAGCATGCAGGGTAGAACAAACCAATGAATCAAAAGGTCGGCCCTAATAACGCCACCAGACATTAGCAGACATTAGCGGCAGCCATTCCAAGCCAGGCCAAACCAGTCCATTTCAGCGGGCGGGCCAGTGTAGATAGACATAGCACTCTCACTCACATCATCGACAACACATAGAACCCCTCCGGCTCTCTCCCCAAGGTCGGCTTCCTAGAATCAGTGGTTCTCAAACGTCTTCATGTCAAAAGGACCCACAAATTGAGGTGCATTTGACAGGGGAGGGACCCCCTACTTGCAAAGTCCATACCAGAGACCCGCCCCCATTAAGAGAAGATTTGTGTTCAAATATTTCCAAAGTTATTCAAATGCTTGTTTTTGTTTTTGTTTTCAAAACAGCCGCTCTACAAGCTCACAGTGCGTCGCTATATCGCGGTGCGTTGTGAGCCTGTAGATCGGCTATTCTCAAATAGCCCTAAGTATAAAATACAGTTGTTGATAAAAACTGTATTTTGATGCTACATTAACCAATTCAGACCTGGAGGCCTCCTGGAAAGCCCCTCAAGGACCCTCGGGGGGGTTTGAGAACCACTGCTTTAAAAATATTTCAACCCCCATTGATTAACTTTCGAGAGAGAGAGAGAGAGAGAGAGAGAGAGAGAGAGAGAGAGAGAGAGAGAGAGAGAAGAGAGGGGAGGCGGGGGGGGGGGGGGGGGGGTGCGAAGTGAAGGACATTATGCTATATATTACCCAGCAGGCACCAGGTGCCGGTGGTGCAGAGGACAACCATGGCAACGCCATGAGAAAACGCTGTGGCAATGCGCCATAGCGTACTTAGCAACCAGCTGCATATGGCGGTGTGAGGTGCAAGGCCAGGCTCTCCACAGTGGCATGGTCATCAGATACACACTCCAGTCACATCAGGTTCATGGCCGCCGTCAGGGTGGAAACCTTTGTATGTCCAACAACCGTTCTTTTTTTTTTTAACCCATTAAGGCCTGAGTCCGATTCTTAAAATGGTTTTCTAAATCCTAACAGATTTTTGAGAAAAAAAAAAAAAAGCAGATCTACAAGCTCATAGCGTGGCACTCGGTGCCGCGCTATGAGCTTGTATATCTGCTATTTTTGAATAGCCAAAGAAATCTAAAAGGACACAGATGCGTTCCCGGTCTTAATGGGTTAAATTATTACTGTATATCCCCCCAAAAAAGTAGGCGATCTACAGGGTCACAACACGTTACATGGCAACGCGTTGTGAGCTTGTAGATCGTCTATTTTGCACTGCTTTTGTGTGACGAAGTTAAAGTAGGGCGTTAATTTCCAAACAAAACGTTAAAAAAAAACGTTGAAATATGGAGATAAGAGGTTTCTGCCCGACAGCGACGAAAACAGTAGTCTCTCAAGCCAGATGACTAATGCACAATCTTTGAACGCTACATAAGAGTCTGTAGCCACGCCCCCTGCCGCCCTCCAACGGAAGCCGCCATCTTGTTTTTCCGCCATTTTTCCGTTCACGAAAAATATATTTGAAAACATCTGAAAAAACATTTGTTTTTTTGAGCTTCCATTTCTGCTAAGCAGCTATTAGCTAATATACACACTTCGACTAATTTGATTTACAGCGGGACGAAATGTGTTTTTTTTCTCGGCGCTTCCGTTGCGTGGACCGGACATTACGGTGGAAGCATGTGGGGGAAATTGTGTGACGAGTCTGTCTGGAGAGACTAGGGTAAAATAGTTAACATTGTTCGTCGTGAATTAACTTCATCAATCAATTCATCGACCGATTGATCGTCCTCATCATCATCATCATCATCATCATCAACAACACCACCACCTTTGTCGTCAACAATCAATCAAAAAGGAGCAAGAACACAGTATCTACTGGTCTCTGTTTTTTTGCTAAGTGAGAGACTTGGGACGGAGGAGGAGGATTTAAAAATGAAAAAGAAAAAAAAAGACAACGGAATGAGAGGACATGGTCGTGGGAGGAAGGGAGGGGGAGGGAGAGAGAAAGAGAGAGAGAGAGAGAGAGAGAGAGAGAGAGAGAGAGAGAGAGAGAGAGAGAGAAGAGAGAGAGAGAGAGAGGTCAAAGGATTTAGTTAACCACTTGAACCCCAGCGTCCATATTCTGGGGGGGAACATAGCCAAAAAAAAATTTGCAGATCTACAAGCTTACAATGCGTCGCGTTCTTGACACATTGTTAGCTTGCAGATCAGCTATTTGTTGGCAAAGAGATTTGGTCAAGACGGGAAAAAAAGTGGTCAAAGTACAGTTGTAACTCAAGTCCAGTTCTCTAAGACGACAGAGGGTCTACGTGGTTAAAACAGTTTTCAAAGGGGTTTTTGTGTCTTTTCACACAGCACACCGTTTGGAAACTACAGGGTTAAATAAAGAAGAGGATAGAAGGGAACTGAGAGACATGGATGGCATGTAAAAGAGAGTAAGTAAGTAGGATGTGTGCTAAGTTGATGAGTCAACGTCAAGGGTGAAGATGAAAGGATGGAGACTGCAGAGAGAGAGAGAGAGAGAGAGAGAGAGAGAGAGAGAGAGAGAGAGAGAGAGAGAGAGAGAGAGAGAATAATAGCCAATCTGCAAGCTCTCAACGCATTGTGAGCTTGTAGATATGCCGTTTTTGTTATGTCCACACATTTTGAAACATCTTTAAAGAAATTGTATTGTGTTCTACTTTTGGTACTATTTGCTGCCAATGCTTTCATACTTTTACTCAAGTAAAATTTTGAATACAGGACTTTTACTTTTACTAGTATTTTTGTACTGTTGTATTTACTTACATAAAACATAAAACATCTGAGTACTTTGTATCACCACTGAGAGAGAGAGAGAGAGAGAGAGAGAGAGAGAGAGAGAGAGAGAGAGAGAAAAAAAGAAGGGGGGTACAAGTGCATGTGTGAGAGATGTTGATGGAGGGTGATGTATAGGTAGTTTAGGTAAGAGTGAGCTACAGTAGATACAGATTGATGAATGGAGAGTTTAGACGTTTTCTTGTCTTTTTTTGTCACAGGCACTAATGTCTTCACAGTCATATAGGAGGAATCGAAATTCAAAAATGACCTCTGTCTAGAATTGCTACAAAGCTAAAACATTTAAAACTAGTGTTAATCTATAGCACTTCCTCCAAGTATACCAAACTTAACTCATATTATAGATATATATACCTGTATGTATATATATGTATATATTTATTTGTACATATATATTTCTTTTCATAGATAAAATGATAGAATTCCAAATGATAATTGAATACAATGGTTGTCAATAAAATATCTCAGTTAAATCACAGTATAACATGGTACATTCTCAAAAGAAGAAAAAAAAACATAGTATAATATTCATATATTCTTCTTTTTTTTTCCTCAGCAAAGTAAAGAAGAAATTAAGCTACAAGGGGGTGGGGGGTTCTTTGTAAAGGGGGGGGGTCACTTCTCTTCATGCACTCACACACACTTAAATATTAGCGCCTCGGTTCGGGCTTAGTGACACTCAAGTGACACTTGAGGGCCCTGCCAATTGGTTGGAAAGTAATGTGACCTTCTTCCCTGTGGTGGACAGTAACAAATTACATTTACTCGAGTACTGTACAAATTATTTAAAGTACATCTTTCAGTATCTGTACTTTAGTTATTTGTTATTTTAGGATACTGTTGACTGCTTAGGTTACTTAGGTGACTTTGACTGCACTATACTGTACATTTAGGAAAGTAAATAAAGTACATTATGAATTAACCACTTAAGCCCTGTTATATATATTTTTGAACATTTCTGGAACATCTTTGAATTCATTTGGAAAATCTCTAAATGTCAATACAGCAACGCATTGGTATTAAAAAAATAAAATGTCCATTGTAATTTGTACTTTTTTTGTAAAAGCAAGTACTCCAGTACTTTAACTCAAGTTACACATTTGACAGAGAAACTTTCAATTGTAAGTTGAGTAATATTTGACCAGGAGTACCTATATACTTTGACTCAAGTACTGGAGTTGAGTACTTTGTCCACCACCGTCTTGCTGTTCCACCATAACTGGAAGCAAGCCGACCTGTAGTTGCCATGGTTTCCACTGGCCGGGGGGGTTGCAGGGAGCTGCAGTAGTAGTAGCTATACCTCGAGGAAAAGATGGCCGCCCTGGCGCCTAAGCATTTTCTTTATTTCTTCTTCTTTTTTTCCCTTCCGTTTAATTGTCGTATTACACAACCCATCTCGCTGCAGGTCTTGGGGGAGGGGGGAGGGGGGGGGTCATTTCAGCTAAAAACATGCAATGATCAGAGGGGGAGGGGTGGGTGGGTGGTTTTGGGTGGGGGTTGTGGTTTGTATCCTCCCCGGAGAGAAAAAAAGGGGAGAAACGGACAAAACGCATCTCTCTAGAAAGCAAAGATCATAATCTTTTTGTAGATTTTTTCTTTTGTTTGTTTGTTTTATTCTTGGATTTTTTTGTTTGTTTTCAAACCAATATCCAAATTGTCCCAGTAATGCAGATCTAGAGGGGGGAAAAGGGGGGTTGGGGGGAGCAATCAGTGTGCAGAAAAACGGCTAGTGCCCTCGTTGAAAAAGAGAAGAGGAGAAAAAAAGGGGGGAAGGGGGAGTTCTGACGGAGAGAGGGGGGAGGGGGAGGTGTGGGGATTCGGAAGACCCTCTCCAAACCGTTTGGACCACGTGACCGCATGCCAACTAAAACCCCGCACAAACACAATGCAAATGTATGTGTGCGTTTGCCACCGTGGTCGAAGGTAATGCACGCGACAAGCAGGCAGTGCGTATACACGCGGAGCGTGTATACGCACTGTCTGCTTGTCGTGCGCATTACCAGGTCAAGGGGCCCAAACGCCCCTCCCCTCCCCTCACCCTTCGGCCCACACACAATCAACAGCATCCAAAAAGAAGCTACAAAGTCTAAAAGTAGGTGTAACTCTGCTACATCGTGTCAAAGCTACATTCAACTACGTCAGAAAGAGGGATGGGGACGGGGGACGGGGACTGAGGGGCTGTGGCTGCTCTTTGTTGTTTTTAACGAGAGGTTGAGATTGATATTAAAGTTATGGTACTGAAGTTGATGGCTTCCCATGGCACAGTATTATGCAGTTTCGATGGCTTTTTTATTTTTTTACCTCTGAAAACACACCGCAAGTTACGTCCCTGTACCGGCGATTCCCAGCCTGTGGGGCCCGCCCGCTGGTGGGCCGTTAGGATATGGTAAGAGGGCCCCCCAAATAATTGGCAAAACACTACAATTTGATTGATAACATAACAATCCGGCGGAGTCTCCGGTAGGGGAGTCAATTGATAATAAGTATTTTTTTTTTTACTACTCATTTAATTTGATTTTTTTTTAATTGAAATTAGTTTTCATTGTGATACAGAGGATTGATCATTGACATAAACTTGCTCCACCCATCTGACCACTTAACACGGCAAGTTAAGTGTTAAGTGGTCAGATGTGTGGCCCTGATCCAGACAAGGTTGGGAACCACCGCTCTTTACGGATTATCCAGAGCAGCTAGACAGCGTGTGTATACTGTACATTCACTGATGAGCCATTTACATCCACATCTATGCTCCATGGAAACTACAGTACTAGTCAGTCAGTGGAGGCGCACCACCCTCCGCACTGACCGCGTGTGGAGAGGGGGAGAAAAGGACATGACCGACTCTCAGATGCAAACAGATCTCTGCACTCCTTTGTCACATTAAAAAGGGGCATATTGCTAAAAGTCAAACAGTCGTCAGATGGTCGTGAATAGCATGGAGTTATAGTTCCTGACTGCACAATCTACTGTCCTGTATAAGCCACAGATTGTAACTGGAAACGTTTCACAGTATGTCTCTCAGTCTCATTTGGCCAATAAGGAAATTAACGGTCAATGTTGAAACGCACCGTTTACAGTGCATTCCAGCATCCCTACAGTAACCACACCCTCTGAGCAAGGTGATAGATGGTAAATATATCGGCAAAAATCCGGTGTTAATTTCACTCTGAGAGTGTAAAAATGGACCCGTGATCCATTGCTACACTCTGAGAGTTAAACTGACACCGATGAGCTGACTGTGTATTGTGTGTTTGGTGGGTGTGTGGAGCGTGTGATTGTGTGCAGCAGCTTCAACTGTGGCACGCGTGTCTGGAGTAATGTGATGGCCAATTTGTGCTTTGTAAAATCCATTGCCTTCATATTGGTTCCACTGTCTGCCAAGCGGTCCTAATTAAAATGACATAAAAACGGTTTTACAGTACGCCGCGCTTGGCTCGGCTCATAATTCCTCTGGCAAAGTGTCCTGACCGTCCTAAAAGTCATACATCTGTACAGTATAATGTGCTGCAAAACAAATGCTCACCCTGAAACCAACCTTGTGCGGCCGTCCCCCTTGCACTAGCTTATTTGAATATTATGCAGCCATCTAGTGCCAATTATTGATATTGCAACCAATCATCTGCCCTGGTCCACTCACATGATGGAGAGTTATGTATTGCTCACGTATGGGGGGGGGGTAAAAAATAAATAAAGATGATGGCACTGCAGAACAGCGACAAGCGAACCACTCGAAGACCAATCTCCCTTAAAAGCTTGTGAGTAAAAAGTTGGCAAACATCTTTTTTTTATTTTACTTCCCCGAAGCGCTCTCTCCCGCTCCTACAGCAGCAGCCACAGCCCTCCCCCTCGCTTCAGCTTTAAACACTAACACAGTGAGAGCAATATAGATAGATAGAATAAAGCAAAGGACAACGAAAAAACAGAGCATTAGGAGTAAAACATTGGAGTACGAAAGAAAGAGAAACAAAGGCAGAAAAGGAATAGAAAAACAATCTGCTACATGTCTCTCTTCTGTTTCTCTTATTGTCGTTTTTCTTCCAAAGTCCAAAAGTCCAAACGGGGGTTATGTCAATTGTGTGTGTGTGCGTGCGTTCGTGCGCTTGAGTGTGTGTGTGTGTGTGGCGCCATCACAGCCTCCGACAGGCAGGTTTTTTGTTTTGTTTTTTTTGTTTGTTTTTATTTCCTATTAAATCTGAGTGAACAAAAGTTTTTTTTTCTCGTAATAAAACGTGACATCGTGTAGTGTGGATGGTCCTGGGTTCGAGCTCGATGGGCGTGATGTTGTGTCATGAGGTCAAAGGTGAAAGAGTGTCCTCATTGCCCCCATTGAGAGAGATGACAGGCCAGACAAGAGTGCATTGCTTGCTTTTATATATATATATATATATATATATATATATATATATATATATATATATATATATATATATATATATATATATATATATATATACATATATATATACATATATATATATATATATATATACATATATATGTTCAATTTACAAAAAGGAGTAGAAGAGAAGAAAAGGGGGGATGGGGGCAGTCTCTCCAACGCCGCAATGCAGTTAGCAGCCGATCCAGTTTAAAAATACGCGATATTGGACATACTGTAGCTCTCGGCCAATCGGGACGGGAAGCAAAAGGGTCTGTGGACCAATCGTGTTTGCTCAGACCCCCAAAAAACGAGGAAGTGGGGTGTGTGTGTGTTCTCAAAGCCAGAGGGAGGGAGGGAGACGTTTCGAGCGTGTGCCTGCGTTAGCGCGTGTCTTTGTCTTGAGTGTTTGTTTGTGTAAACATGACATCATTAAGCCCGATTTATACCCCGCCGCACGGCGGCGTCACGTACCGGCCATAGCAGATCTACAAGCCCGCAACACGTCGCAGACGCAGCGTCTTGCGGGCTTGTAGATCCGCTACGATCAGCGCCGCGACACCGTCGCACGACGAAGCATAAAGTAGGTATAACTCACAGGTCAGGAGATTCTACTCGCTTATCCACAGTTGTGACTCGGGGAGGAGAGGAGGACAGAAGATGACATCACAAAGCTCAGCTCCGAGCGCAGGAGGAGTTCCGGAGGCGCCTCCGTCGCCCCCCTTCCCGGGGAAGACGACGCGGCCTCGCCATCGCTCTCGTTGTCGTGGGAACCGTCCAGACGGACGTAGGTCACCCTGGTGTGACGCCGCACCGTCGCCCTCACCAGGACGCGCACCAGGGAGCAACCGGTGCCGCCGCTAACGGCGGAGATGGTCGCCAGGCGGTCTGCTGCGGCAGCCGCACTGTCCGCGGCATCATCAACATCGTGGTCGTCATTGTCGTCATCGTTCCCGGCTGCTACGGCGGTGCCCGCTCGCACGTCTCCCTCTCTCGTGTCCCCCTGTCATACCTCGCTCTCCAGGCTGGAGAAGTGTGCGGAGCCCCGTCGGGAGCACAGGCTCTTAGCTTTGAGCGGCAGGTGCGGGGAATAGAAGCGTCGTGGCTGGGGCACCGAGCGCAGCCGCTGGTACTGGAGCTTGGCGCTGGCCTGGCCCTGGGCGCCGGACCCGCCCGGCGACGACACCGAGGCCGAGGAAGGGGGCGGGGCAATGGGCAGGGGGAGGGAGGACGGGGACCCGGAGGGCGGCTGCTGAGGCGGGGACGGTGAGGGCTGCGGCGGGTGCGGCGAGAGGTCGGCGGTCTGCGAGGCCAGGCTGAGGTTTGACTGGCTGCCCGACTTGGCCTGGGCCGAGTCGGGCTTGGGCGGCAGGGGGGGCTTGAGGGGCCGCGAGCCGCCGCTGAAGCTGTGGCAGTGGGGGAGCAGCTCCTCCTGGCTGTGGGACAGCGCGGCGGAGGGGGGTCCTCTCTTGGAGCGCGAGGAGGTGGCGGCATGTGGGCGGCCGTGGGGGTGCGGGTAGGGGTGGGGGTGGGGGTACATGCTACAGGAACACAGGGTGGAGCCCGCCGCTCCTTCCTCTTCCTCCGGCCCCTCGTCTCTGTCCCGCTTGCCCTTCCCTCCGCTGCTCTTCCCCCACTTCTTCCCGTCTCCCTTCATGGGGATCTTGTCCATGGACCAGTACCTCCTGGCCGGAGGCAGGCCGGCGGGAGGCGGGGGCCACTGGGAAACCAGCCCCCCGCTCCCGCCTCCCGACCCCCACCCGACGCCGGGCCCCGAGCTCCACAAGTCCACCCCGAAACAGCCCTCCCCCCGGGTCCCCAACACGGAGTCGTCGCGGCTGTTGATGCTGCCCCCTTTCTCCCTGGAGGGGTAGGTGCCGAAGAACCAGCCGCCTCCTCCGATGCCCCCTATGCCCGTGCCGCTCCCCCCGGGTCCTCCCTCCCAGTACCTCTCGAAGCGCCCAAACTCTCCCGACGACTGCTCGTCCGAGTAGCTCTCCTGCGCCCGCGCCCTGTCCCTCTCCGATTCTGACACGGCGCTCCGGCCCGCCCTCCTCGCTCCCCTTTCCTCCGCCCGCTCTCTCGCCCGCGTCCGCTCCCTCACCTCCATGTCTTCCTCGTCGTCCTCCTCGTCCTCCTCCGAGTCCCACTCGTGGAAGGACAGCCCCTCCCTGGTCTGAGCCCTCTCCCGCTCGTAGTGCATCAGCAGCGGCCGCCGTTCGCCTCCCTTCCCGCCCTCTCCCCTCTCCGTCCCGCCGCCGCTCCGTCGTCGCTTGGACGAAGGGAGGAGTGGGTGGAGGGAGGTGGGCGGAGCGTTCGAGTCCTCTCCTCCGCCTCCCCCCGCGCCTCCTCCGTTGCCGGTCACCCAGAACTTGACGGAGGCGGGGAGTTTGTGGAGGTTGGGGTAGCGCTTGCTGGGCGCGCGATGTCTGGAGTGAGGCCGCGAGGACTTGGACCGCCGCTCCCTGCTCCTGCTGCTGTCCTCCTCCTCCCGCTCGTTGCCGTCGTCCTCTCCTCCTCCTCCTCCTGTTGCCTCTCTCCTGCCTCGCTCTCGTTCCGCCTCCCACACCGAATCCCGCCCCTTTTTCCCGAAGGGGCTCCGGTACTGGGCGGAGAAGGGCGAGTAGTCCTGAATGGCTCCGTCCCTCTCCCCCTCGGCCTCTCCCTCCCTCTCCCCCTCGGCGTCTCCCTCCTCGGGCTCGGATCGCTTGCTGCCGCCCGTCGACTTCTTCCGCTTGATCGTCTTTATCGCCGCCTTCTTCTTCTTCTTCTTCACCTTGTGGCGCTTCCTCTCGCGCTCGCGCTCCCTATCGCGCTCCTCCTCGCGCTTCTTCCGCTTCTTGTTCTTTCTCTTCTTTTTCTTCTCCTTTTCCTTCTCCTTCTCCTTCTCTTTCCGACGCTTCTTGTCCCGCTTCAGGCGGTCGGCGTCGCCACCCGCGTCGCTCCGCCGGTCGCGCTCCCTCTCGCTCCAGCTGGCCCACCACTCCTGCAGCTGTGAGAGCTGGCTGCCTCCCCTCTCGCGGTCCCTGTCGCCGCCCCAGGACGTGCGGGGCTTGCGTGGTGGCACGGGGGGCGGCAGGCGCCCGTGGCTGAAGGAGCGCTGCCGGATGACGGAGCGCTCGCGCTCCCGGCCCCGGCCCAGCAGCAGGCTGGACTCCTCGGTCAGCTCCTCGTCCTCATCCTCCTCGTCCTCGGGGTCCAGCCGGTCCCGCGTGCTGCGGGACGAGCTGTAGGAGTAGGTGGGCGACGTGGAGCGCGACGAGGAGGCGGAGGTGGAGGTGGAGGTGGTGGAGGTGCTGGAGGAGGAGGAGGAGGAGGTGGTGGTGTAGGGCAGGGAGGCGGAGGGAGACGGAGGCGTGTAGGCGGGGCTGAGGGGCACGGGCATGGGGAGGGAGAGGGGAGGGGAGAGCGGGCGAGCCCGCCTCCCTCCGCCGCCTCCCCCCCTCCGGCCCAGCGGCAGGATGTTCTCGTACAGAGGCCCTCCCGGCTCCTTGGCCTTCTTCGGCCGTCGCTTCCTCCAGAAGGAGGAGGAGGACGAGGGGGGGAGAGGGGGAGAGGGGTGTGGCAGCGGGGGGTTAGGAGGCAGCGGGGCCTGGCTCTTGGAGGGCAAGCGGGGCGTGCCCAGCGCCTTGACCCCGCCTTTCCCCTGACCGCCGCCGCTGTCACTTCCCACCACCGCCCGCTTCCCCGCCCCGTGGTCCAGTCCCTTCTCTGAGTAGAAAGCCACGCTGGCTGGGGGGGGCTGGGGGTGGCCCCGGGGCATGGTCTTGGGGGTCTGGGACCCTGCCTGAGGGTCCATGCAGGGTCCCAGACCCTCAGGGTCGATGGGACCGTAGTACCGCTTGTAGCCATCCAGCCCCCCAGCCCCTCCGGCCGTCGCTGCCCAGCTGGTGGGCACTACCTTCTGGGCAAAGGGTCCCATGTCCGCCATGCCGGCCCGCACCCCGGCCAAGGGGTTGGTGGCGGTCGCCGACTTCGGCAGCCTCCAGCGGTCCACCACGGCCAGCCGGCGGTCCGGCCGGGGCAGGAAGCTGGAGCAGGGAAGCGGCGCCCCCGCGATGGGGGTGGTGGAGGGACCCAGTGCCGACCCAGAATGCACCATGGTGGGAGGAGACCCCGGCAGCGGGGTCTTGTAGATGGGCTGTACCGCCGGGGGCTGTTGCTGCGGGGGCTGCTGCTGCACCTTGGCCATGGCCGGCGTGGTCACCGACGTGACGATGTGCGGCTGCGAGGGGACCATCACCATGGCGCTGTGGTGGTGGGGCAACGACTTGGCCCCCACCGGCGCCGTCTCATCCTCAAAGCTGCAGCAGCTATACATCCCCTGAGAGAGAGAGAGGGAGAGAGGGAGAGAGAGAGAGAGAGAGAGAGAGAGAGAGAGAGAGAGAGAAGAGAAAAATAAGGGGAAGGAAGAAATTGAGAGAGAGAAATAAATGAAAAGAAAGAGGGTGGGGAGAAACAGAAATAAGTGGAGGAAAAAGTGAGATGAGAGAGAAATGGATGGAGAGAGAGAGAGATTTTTTTAACCACCTTTATTTTTGAATAAATAGTGACACTCTTAATCATGACACACAGTACGTATCAAGCAGCTATAAGTAAAAGGTATTTCAAAATCTGCAGGAGTACAAAAAAAAAAAAAGTACCAAAAAAACAACAGCCCCTCCACAACACAACAATTTTCATGAGTGACTGAAAACCTAAATCTACTCTAATGCTGGCTTTCACCAATACTTATATAACATTGGCAAAAGCTCCTCCGCAAAAAAACATTTAGTGAAAGATTTTTCCTACTTTTGTAAATGGCAGGTTTGGCTTGTCCCACTACAAAGTTCAACAGTTGACACTTTTTAGCAATTTCCTTTTAGTAGGCAGCCCCAAGAATAGAAGCAGTTTCAGACTAAAATCTCATTACAGTTTGAAAACACACATTTAAATTGTTCTAACAAAATGCCTAGTCCTCTGCATTCTGGGAAGCAATGAAAACCAGTTTCTGCTTCCAGTTTATAATGGTGAGGACATCACATACTGTACGCATAGGCAGTGGTGTAAAGTAACTAAGTACATTTACTCAAGTACTGTACTTAAGTACAATTTTGAGGTACTTTTACTTTACTGGAGTATTTCCAATTGTCTATACTTTTACTTCTACTCCACTACATCTCAGAGGCAAATATTGTATTTTTACTTCACTACAATTATTTGAAAACCTTAGTTACTAGTTACTTTGTAGATATAAATGATTACATTATTAAACATACATTAACCACTTAAGCCCTATTTTATACATAGGCTATTTGAAATAGCCGATCTACAGCGACGCGTTGTGAGCTTGTAGATCTGCTATTTTCAAACATTTTAGTGCTTTTACTTTTGGTACTTTAAGTACAGTTTGATACCAATACTTTTACTCAACAAATTTGGAATTCCGGACTTTTACTTGTAACAGAGTACTTCTACATTGCAGAATTAATACTTTTAAATACTTAAAACATTTGAGTACTTTTCCCACCACTGCGCATAGGTACATACGCATACTAGGCCTACTGTACATACGTGCTTCTCAACCTTGTTCGTTCCAAGGACCCCCAGTTTGATTGACAGAGAAAGGAAGGAAGGACACGGACCCCCATTTGAAAGCAATTGTTATCTCTGGGACCCCAATCTACACTGAGAATGTCCTCAGTGTTCATTTCACTCACAGAGTTGCAGGCCCTTAACTCCCCAAGGACCCCTGGGGGTCCGCTGTACATCTCATGCTTGACAACTCTTCTCTCTCTCTGTGTGGTGTGTGTGTGTGTGTGTGTGTGTGTGTGTGTGTGGTGTGTGTGTGTGTGTGTGTGTGTGTGTGTGTGTGTGTGTGTGTGTGTGTGTGTGTGTGTGTGTGTGTGTGTGAGAGAGAGTGTGAGTGAGGGGGTTCCATGAAGGTGACTGTCAGAGAATTTCCAGAATGTGAGGGAGAATTGAATTTCAATTAATCTGACTAATTGACTGAGTGGAATTGAATTGACCCTCACACCCACCCAACACTCTCATAGCAACTCGCACACGCACACACACACACGCGCACTACGCAGGAATGCAATTAAAGCCTCACACAGGCAGAAACATGGCCCCTGCACACACATTAACCTAATCTTTCTTGTCTAGTCAGCAAGAAATCTCTCTCATTACCTTGACTGCATGTCATTCTTTGTATCGCTTGTCTTTTCTCACTCCTCTTCTTCTTCTCTGTCACTCTTTCCCCTCCTCTACTTCTTTCTCTGTCACTCTTTCCCCTCCACTACTTCTTTCTCTGTCACTCTTTCCCCTCCTCTACTTCTTTGTCTGTCAATCTTTCCCTCTCTCCCTTTGTCTGTCTGTCTCCCTCTCTCTCTTCCACGAATCCCTCTCTGTTTCACGCTTAATTTATACTCCATCTCGTGAGGGTGTCCTTTAACAAAAAAGAATAACTGATCTACGCGTCGCACTGCGACGCGTTGTTTGTTGGTAGATCAGATATCTTTGGCAAGTGGCACCACAGAGTATCACAGAGTTATAAAACACGCACAAATCCCCCATCAGAGGTGCAGTGTTGCGGCGCATGGTGAATGTTAGGGTACAGTACCGCTGGTTTGAACTGTCGCAGTGTCGCGCCTACACCCCCCACCACCACCCACAAGATAAGAGCGTGTCTGTGTTTTGGTTGTGTGGTTTGAAAAAGCGTTTGAAGGATGTGTGCGTGGTGGTAAAACCTCTGGGAGCACACTGCTGTTTTGATTGAGAATCAGGGGGAGACTTGTTTTGGTCGCGTTTCATTTGACACTTCATGGCTTTGGCAATGTCAATGTATGTGCACACACACACACATCTCAACACTAGTCTACCTCTCTCTCTCCCTCCCGCTATCTCTCTCTCTTGCTATCCCCATCTCCCCCCCCCCCCCCCCTCTCTCTCACTCTCTGTCTCTCTCTTTCCCCTCTCTCTCTCATATATTCAGCTCACTGATCGCCTGTAGGAATTTATTTTAACATATAAATCAAGACTACCATTAAAGTCACACACACACACACACACACACACACACACACACACACACACACACACACACACACACACACACACACACACACACACACACACACACACACACACACACACACACACACACACACACAGGTTCAATTCACATTCAAATGTGAAACCCACAACTCAATTTATCCTTTCCCTTCAACAATTCTCTCTCTCTCTTTTCCTTCACGCGCTACCCTCCTACCGGGGAAACTCCCCCCTGTCAGGTGACAAGAAGGTCAGTTGGCTCTCATGCAATGAAGGAGGCATGAGCTCGGCCCCTGGGCCGAGCTCATGGTTACAAAATCGTGGATAAAAAATTTAAGGAAAAAATATATATAAAAAAAAAAAGTATTCAATCTCTCTCTCACCCTACTGATGGCGAGGAGGAAGTCCAGCTTCCCGGAGCTGGTGGCCATGCAATGGCGCAGCCTTCCAGTAGACCAGGTGTTCCCAGGCGAACACCAGCAGGCTGAGGCCCATGGCCACCAGCAGCATGTAGAAGACCCCCGCCATGTTGTCGATGTCCAGCTTGCTACTCATCACCTCGATCTTGTCGTTGTGACAGATGCCCGACAGCCAGAGACGCTCCAACATCTCGATCTCATCTGCATGCAACCAGAGAACCAGGATTAAAATCTGTCTAGGATTGTCAAGATCAAGATTAGCCAGTGGGTGTAAAGTAACTAAGTACATTTAGTTAAGTACTGTACTTAAGTAATGTTTTGAGGTATTTGTACTTTACTTGAGTATTTCCTATTTCCAATACTTTTACTTCTACTCCACTAGGCAAATATTGTACTTTTACTCCACTACAATTATTTGAAAACTTTAG
>NC_137605.1:15280489-15305489 GCF_963280865.1 Gymnoscopelus braueri
ATTCAGATAGCTATTTCATCATTGGACGGCATTAAAAACAGTGAGGTACAACCCACGCGTAGCGGCCCCACAGCCTTCTTCAGCAGACGCGTTTTTTTTCTTTTTCTCCTTTGATACAGTAAAGCCTGATTCATACTTTGGCACGACACCGCCGTGTGACAAAGCCTACATTAGGCTTAACGATCTCTGTTTCACTGAAAGCACCACCACCATAGTCCGTTTGTCTGTTGTTCCATTGAAAGAACCACCACCATACAGTTAGAAGTAAAGCCTGACCCATGCCAGATTTGTGGGCCAGATGCCGACCCCGTTGTTTTACTGATATTTTGTAAAATATCAGCAAAAAAAAAATCGAATCAATTGGAAATATAAAAAAATAACTAAATCCGTATGTGACCCCATAATTATTAAAATAAATTATCTTCAGAAATAGCCGAGCTCAAAACGCATCGGGATGTGACAACTCAAGTTGTTTGTAGATTTAATGACAGGCCTTAAAATAGGGACGCCAGGTTGAAAGTGGTACAAAATTGGGACACACACAACAACAGTGGCAACACAGAAACGTGTGGGAGGAATACATTGGCATAACGACTAAATTGTGAGAAAAAGTTGGTAAAACATTATTGGCTACTCTAAATAAAAAGGGAAAAAAAACATCAGGATGCATAATAGGCTGCATAATTCCCGATACCGATGTCATCCTAAAAGTCAAATAATGGCCTCTAGATATACCGACTTAAATATATATATACGTATAGTTATATGTATAGCCTGTACAGTTGGCTTATATAGAGTGGAACCTGGTGGCACTTTTTACCCGTATGTCATGAGTTTGCTAACTAAAGTGCAGTACTTCCTGTACCACTGTTATAATGAGTCCCCAAGAGCCTCTTAATAACGTCAAAAAAAGGACATAAAACCGCGCAGGCAAGCTTGTAGTCCACCTTCACCCCATCAGATGTAATGGTTTTGTACGGGCGCCAATTCCAGTGTATCTGGCCAAAGATGGCAGTGTACTCTCAAGGAAAAGAACAGTTTCCTAACTTAGAAAGGTTGCAAAATGGAACTTTTGGGCACTATATGGCGCTACTGAGCTAATCTGGTTCGCACAGGGAAGGGGTAGAACTAATACTTTTGGGAACAGGGAACTAACTGACTTGAAACAACTAGTTATTGCCAGTGTTGATTTTGACAGCACATTTTGATTTAGTTTTAGTCATAGTCTTTTGAATAAAATTCCGTTTAGTTTTAGTCATATTTTAGTCATCTAGTTAGTCTAGTTTTTGTCGACTAAATCTACAGTTGATTTAGTCGACTAAAATGTATTCTGGCGGTGCCTTGATGGCGTCGTAATGGCTTATTTTACACTTGGTTGCATGCTGAAAATAGCCGATCTACAAGCTCAAAGCGACGCGTTGTGAGCTTGTAGATCTGCTATTTTCAGAACACCCGAGCGCAATCAAACATAAAATGACTTGTCTTTTAGTTCTACTGGATCTCTTCTCCACTAGTCCCCCATTAACATTTTAGTCTAGTTTTCATTTGTTGACGAAATTTACAATATATTTAGTCTTAGTTTTAGTCATCGTAGCTTAGTTTTTATTTCATTTTTATGTAGTTTTCGTCAGTGAAAAAAGGTAGTTGACGAACATTTTTCGTTATAGTTTTAGTCGAAATCGAAATCAACACTAGTTCTTGCTTGGGCTAAACTTTAGACATTCTTTTATTTGTTGCATTGAATCAGTCAGCATTTCCTGTACTCTTTTATCTTCTGTATTTTGTATTTCTGTTCCGGTCTGTATACTGTTGTTTTTTTAAACTGCACATTTCTAATAGTGTTTGTACTCTATTCTGTGAAGCACTGATGCATGGATTGCTCTAGTGTATGAAAAGGTGCTATACAAAAACATTGCCTTGCGGAGGTAAACATTGTTGGATTGTAAACATTTACATTTTCAAACGTATTACACTCTAAGAATGTTGTATGCAAGAAATCCTTTCAGCATTATACATATACACTGTGTATTGTTAAATTGTATTGTGAAGGTACACAAAACCACTGTTGAACGAACTGGCAGAAAATGGTCACAGTCCCCAGTTTGTTTTACAGCAGGTGTGTTATGTCACCCAACACTGCCCTGTTGAAATAAATCAAATGTCTTACAAAAAACATGGGGGCAACATCAGGCTAAAAGCATAGGACCTGCCATCTCATAAAATATATGTTGGGGGATTAAAGTGAATGAAAAAGTCTAGATACGCTATAGGCAGGGCAAGTGCATTTGTATTGCACATTTCCTATACAAAAGCAATTCTAAATTGCTTGACATTAGGCATATAAATGCATTTAAAACAAAATGAAGAGCAGATGGAATAATTGCAAAAAATAAGAAAAGAGAGAAGTTGCTAATTCTCCTTCTCTTTATACTTTCTGTGCACACTTTTAATTGTTTTGGGTTCCTTTCTACCTAAAGACTTGAAAAGACAGACAGTAGTCATGAATTCACAAATTATTGCTATTTCTTTTTCTTGTGCTTTATTTAGATAGGAGAGTGTAGAGAGACGGGGAAATGAGGACACAGACAGAGCGGAGACATGCGAGACATGACAGAAGTCAGACACATGACTCGCAAGGAGCATGTGCTCTGTGCACCAACTGTCCAATATTTTTAAGACGATAATAGGCTGACTTTGTCATTGACTTGAAAGACTTAAAAAACGTCATAATATGAAGTCTTTCAAGTCAATATTATTGACTTGGAAGACAGGGAGTCAATGTGAGCGCGAACTTTCAGCCTTTCTTCCTTGGCACCAAAGACAATTCTAAGTTGGGTCTATATTTAGTTAAAAGGAAATGTTGGCACATCCAAACATTGATTTGTTCAACGCACTGACTCAGCAAAATTATGGGCCCATATTCACTCAAATAAAGAGCTCAATTATAGTTTTATATGCATAATTATGCTAAATTATTATTATTGTCTAATGGTAGCATTTTAAAGGAATAGTTCAACATAAAAATTACTTATTTTCTATCAATTACACACCCCATGAAGTCTTGAATTCATGGAGATTTTTTAGTTTTTGTTGCATTCCTGAGCCACCGTGTGTATTTCCGGTAGGAGACACAAAGAGTCTCCTTTGTGTCTCCTACCATATACATTAGCTCTTTCAGCACCATGGACAGCACCCCTACCCGTCATGCCTTAGAACTAAAAGTATTTCAGCACCACTGATGAATGGACAGTTGTGTGTGGGGTGTGGGCCTGCTGACACTGACACTGTACCCTTGCCATAGAGCACCGAAGTCTGACGTAATTTACACATCCTACCTGGGTTGCGTTTTTTTGCCCCCCGTTCTGAATTCCCATAGACGTGTTTTATTTTTTTGCTTGATACAATTTTAGTTGTAGCTAATTCCCCCCATATGTGTGGTCCCTATCACTGCATGTTGGTCCAGGGAGGGTGTAGACACCTGTCTCCTCCAACACACATGAAGTCACCAGGAGCTTCTTGTCACCTAATCTCTCAAGAACCGATTCAGAGCTGCGCTACTGAATCTGTCGAGAGCCCGGTTCAGAACAAGTGCACGTTAGCTTACAAGTGGGCGTGCCTTCAGATCAGGAAGCAGGCCGCGCTTTACCCAATCAAATGTAGTGGGCGGGATTTACTGTCTGTGCGCTCCCTTCCCACTGAAAACAAACCGAAACTCATTTAACAATAGCGTCCTCGGAGCAGACAAAACCACGGAAAGATATTCACATTTTAACTTGCTCTTTCATCATAGAAACAAGTGGGCTTATAACCAAAACGATCCATGTTCTCTGGGAGAAGTGGTGTTAGTGTTCCGTGTAGAAATATTGTTCGTGGGAATGAAAACATAAGCGCACCCCCGGAAGTGGAGCGCTGAGGGCAGACCAAAACCCCGGTTTCCTTGCGCACGGGTGCTCCATTCAGCTCGTCCTAGAGCCAAGTGAATGAGTAAAAAACAGCAGAGGGCGCTGTTTTTCCTTTTTATTTGGCGATGGGTTCCCAGATTGCTTGTCACCTGACAGTCAGGTGATTTCACTAGGAGGACGAAATGCATGTGGAGGTGCCATAGACCGTAAAAAAACAAGGCTTTCCCTGCCAACGACGAGTTTGGAAGTTTTTGTTTTCAGTGGTTTTCCACTGGATGGCGCTGTTACCTATCCTATGGATGATGCTTTCACTGCCTGATGAAGACAGACCCGGAAATGACGTCATTTAAAAAAATAAAAGCTTGTTTACTTCCTGTTTATTTCCTGAATGATCTCCGGTCCTCCTGCTTTACGGCAAAACAAGCCTCATTGAAACGGCCATAGCTCTTGAATGGAGGATCGCGACCGGACAAATTTTTTTCCTATACTGCGACAACCCTGTGCGTGTAATGAGCCGATCTCCGTGAGGACGGCGGTCACGGATAATATTCCATTATTTTTCAAAAGTACAGTAAAATCGCTGTTTTTGCTGACAGCAGTGGTTCACTATTACACTATTGATCTGGCAGTCAAAGAGTTAAGGTAATAAAATCAAATGTAAAGTTCGGCCAAAAACCCATCCGCTTGAACAGAGCCTAATTGCTTCTGCAACCAGCAGGGGTGAAACAGCAGTGAAACAGCGGTGAAACAGCAGTGAAACAGCGGTGAAACAGCGGTGAAACAGCGGTAAAACAGCGGTGAAACAGCGAGACTACAGGCCATTCATATGAACTGTCAAACTTCCTATATAGCCTCAATTTACAAGCCGGATGCTAGCCCCTTGGGAGGAACATGCTATTCCTACCAGTTGCACTCCCTGCTGAACAGGTGACCAGCCTGTAGGCATTGTTAGTGCCGCCACAGAGATCACCCTCCCATACTCTGGTGGAAGAAGTAGTACTATGATTGTTTTGTTTTCCCCAAGTAAAAGTAGCCATACCGCAATATAGAAATACTTGCAAGAAAAAGCCCTGTATTCAAAATTGGCTTGAGTAAAAGTACAAACTTACTGATATCAAAATAGTACCAAAGTAAAGATACTAAAATATTTTTTAAAGAATGTCAAACTCTCACCCGATAATAGCAGATCAACAAGCTCACAACATTTCACATCGCGTTTGTGGTTAATGTATCTTTTAATAATCTAAACCTGCAAAGTAACTAGTAACAAGCAAAAATCAATTAATTCTAGTGGAGTACAAAGTGCAATATTTGCCTCTGACACATAATGGAGTTCAAATATAACGTAAATACTCAAGTAAAAAAATAAAATCCCCTACTGACTTCCCACCCACGAACACAGCCAATTGTGTTCATTGGAGCGACCAGCCAAGCCAGAGGCATCATGGGGGAATTGAACCCCAGTCTCTACAGTGATGGACAGGAACATTACCCCTGCACCACATGGGTGCAATAATTACCAAACAACAATGAATAAGAATTGTTTCAAAGCCTTAGGAGAAATGCCTGATTCCAGATAACGGTTAACTAATTTACAGTTAATCCATAGCCAATGAGGTGACACTTTTTAGTTGTTTCTCTAGGCTTGTTTACTTCTTGTTTATTTCCTGTGGAAAAATGTCTATATATCTCCGTTTCTCTTGCTTTGCTTCAAAAAAAAGCTGCATTCAAAACGGCCACAGCTGTGCAATGGATTGCCATGTGCGGATACAAAAAAGAAAACTCTAGTACGACAACCCCGTGCGCGTGATGAGGCGACGTCCGTAAGGATGGAGGTCACGGAGAATATTCCATGATTTTTCAAAGCTACAGTAAAATCGCTCTTTTTCTCTGGCAGTGCAGGGGGTGACAATATTACACTATCACTCTGGCAGTCAAAGAGTTAATAGATGTCATATTGGTTTGCCGATTATTTGGGGGACCCTCTTCCACTATCCTCACCGCCCCCGAGTGGGCCCTGGCCACACAGGTTGGGTATAACTGATCCAGAATGTTATTAATAGAGGATGATGTGGGGGTTGGTCACAGTGCGTTGTGTTGCGTTTGATATGCTTTTTCTTTCTTTTCTTTTTTCTTTTACCGTATTTGATCTCATTTGGATGTCAGGAATAATAGACATAATCAGCAAACTAATGAGATAAGATCAATTGCAGCATTTGAAATACAGAGAGCCCAGACTATGGATGGGACTCTTTCATATGCTGAGACAGACCAAAAGACTGCACAGTTAACGGTCGAAGTCAGTGGAAAATAATGGACAGTTATTGTAACGACTGCAACGATCAAGTATTTTCTTAGTGGTTATTTTCGATTATTTTTAGTGGTGTAAAATGTACACACATTTCTTACTTAAGTAAAAGTATCAATACTGCAATGTAGAAATACTCTGTTACATGAGTAAACGTATACAAGTATTGGCATCAAAATGTACTTGAAGTACCAAAAGTAGAAAGTACTCATTATACAGAAATGCATACAAATCTTTTGAAAATAGTCGATCTACAAGATGCGACGCATTGTGAGCTTGTAGATCGGCTATTTCCAAATGGCCGAAATGTATATAGGGCTGAAGTGGTTAATGTTTGTTTTGTAATAGTAATCAAAATCTACAAAGTAACTAGTAACTAAAGTTGTCTATTAATTGTAGTGGAGTAAAAGTACAATATTTGCCTCTGAGATGTAGTGGAGTAGAAGTGAAAGTACTGAACATTGGAAATACTCAAGTTAAGTACAAATACCTCAAACTTGTACTTAAGCACATTACTTGAGTAAACATACTTAGTTACTGTCCACCACTGCAGTTAGGCAACAATATAGTTATCTCCTCGTAGTGTTTTGTGTTGCGTTTGAGCGCTGAAACTATACATTGTGCTCCTTCTGCTTGCATGGAAACAGCAACTTACAATGTGTATAATATATCACAGGTTAATTGGCTAGTCTTACAGTCATAAAAAAATGCCATACGATACAAAACTGCACTCTGGGACAATTAAGGAGAAGCAGCACTCCAGCGCTGGTCGGGTGGGTACACCTTATCTAAAGGCTATTTCTATAGTGAGAACAGCGGTCCAGAAGGTTACAAGCACTGACATGGAATGTCTTGGTGGTGGTGAGAGGTGGTGCCAGCAAAATATACACACTGTGTCCCTAAGCTCGATATGGGAACAGTCACCAGCTCCCTGGGGACTTCAGTGCTTCAGTGTGTGTGTGTGTGTGTGTTGGCGCTGAGATCAGCAGTGCTGGTGGGGGACACGCTGTGCTTTGGTGCAGCCACCAGGACTAAAGAGCCATTGGAGCTGGATTTCACGGCGGCTCTGTGGAGCTAAAACCACTTAAGCCAGTGGTTCTCAAGCATTTTCATGTCAAGGACCCCCCCCCCCCCACCCCCCATCAATACAAAATTGATATGTATTTGGCCGCAGACCCCCCCATCTGAAAAGTACCCATACCACAATATAGAAATACTCGCAAGAAAAAGCCCTGTATTCAAAATTGTCTTGAGTAAAAGTACAAACTTACTGACATCAAATTCAAAGTATACTTACAGTATCAAAGTAAAAATACTAAAATCTCTCGCCCGATAATAGCAGATCTAAAAGCTCACAACATTTCACGTTGCGTTTGTGGTTAATTTATCTTTTAATAATCTAAACCTGCAAAGTAACTAACAAAAAACATCTATTAATTCTATTGGAGTCCAAAGTGCAATATTTGCCTCTGACACATAATGGAGTTCAAATATAACGTAAATACTCAAGTAAAAAAAAAAATCCCCTACTGGCTTCCCACCCAGAGCTCCATAAGAGAAGATTTGTGTAAATGTCATCAAAATTATCCCACATTCTTTGAGAACCACTAATCTTTAAATGATTCCCACACTGATTCTCCTCGAACAGGGTTAAAGTGGTTAAACTCATTTTGCTGAAGGACTCCTCTTTGAGAACGACTGACTTAAGCCCTCTATACCTCGTTGTACAGCGGGTAGCGAACATAGCCAATCTACAAGCTCACAACGTGTGTCATTGTGACGCATAGTGAGCCTGTTATTTTCTCCGCCGAGGGCTGAGGGCTGCCTCTAGGACCAAAGTGGCTTTGATGCCAAAGCGTTCACCATTTTATTCCATCTCATTTGTGAACCGTAAGTGGAGGAGAGGAGGTGGGATGGGAGAGGGTGACCTTGACGGATTGAGAGACCCAGCGTTCATCCAAGAGCTGATATGCGTGGCTGTGGTGTGTCAGGATGCTCGTCCCGCTGGCTGAGACTAGTTGTAGGTTCGTTTCAGGCCGGGGAAGCATGGCTACACTGCAGCCCTGTTTGGATCCAAAATATATCGTTGCTGCATGTCTCCATATTCTAACCTTTAGTGTGTTTTCGTAAATGAACGCCCTTCTTGATCATACTACAGCGTCACACTAAAAGCATCAAAAGTAGCAGATGTGCAAGCGGGAGCTTGCGGATCTGCTACTTTTGATGCTTTTGAATTTGACGCCTGAAAAGTAACAGTTTTGGACAACAGGTTTCCAACAGACAGCGACGATATTCTTTTTTTTTAACTACATTTTTTTATCCCGCGATTTTGTAACCCTTATTTTTCTCCCGGTGCCAATTTTTTAAGTGATCCTGGGCGCTACACTCCCCTCACCAGCCTAGGGAGGCCAGGGCCAAGTTTATGCCTCCTTCAATGCATGAGAGCCAACTGACCTTCTTGTCACCTGACAGGGGGGAGTTTCCCTGGTTGGACGTAGCGCGTGGAAGGAACACGCTATTCCAACTAGTTCCTTTCCCCTCCATCAGGCGCCCCGGCTGTCATGGGGGAGGCGGTATAGCGACCAGGATTACTGCATGTTTTTGTGAGGGTTTTAACTACGCTGAGAGACACGGGGAGAACATGCAAACTCCACACAGAGAGGCCCTTTCGGGTTGGCGAAACAGCAACGATATTCTCACTATCAAGTAGTATTATAGTGACGGCTTGGGGCGACATCTGTCCAAACGGCAACATCTGACGTGCCGGGTACCACCGTCAAAGTAATTTTACGTACGGTCCCGATAATCCCGGGCCACACTGGAATGTGGATCTCAAACCGTTCTCAAACCCAACTCGTAAGAAGAAGGTTGACGACTCTGCTAAAAAAAATAACACTTAAAACATGGCAGATGTCGCGTACCAACAGGGACAGAATTGCAAATCATCAAGTCCTCATCAACATGCGACGTTGCGGGCATCCCCGTCCCAAACCGTTTGACGTGTTTGGTGTGAAAATACGTCGATTTTTTTGGCTAAAAAACACCAAGCAGATGTTTGTTTGTTAATCAGATTTGAGAGACATACCTATAGGTGGTTTGCCGAAAATTGGCAATCTACAAGCTCACAGCGCGTTGCTATGTAGATCTTCTCCTTTCGGCGAAACGATACCGTCGTGCGACAGAGTATAATTTAAGCATTACCCACTCCTATGTGTTACATCATTAGTACAGCACCCAATGATTACTTGCAAATAACAGCATGAACAGTCAGCACTAAAGATCGTACTATAGAGAAGCAAATGGGATTTGCCTGCAGTCTGAGCAAAGATGCCCTGTATAGAACAAAGCCTGTTGAATAGTTCAATGATTTTTTTCCTGCTTTAGAAGTAGGCTACTGATTACTCTATGCAAATGTCATTAGTCCCCATATCCTCAATGACTTGATGAACCACTTGAAACCCAGCATCCATATTCTGGGGGGAACATTAGCCCAAAAATAGCAGATCTACAACCTCACAACACTTCACAACTCGACGTGTTGCGAACTTGTAGATCGGCTATTTTTGCTGAAGACTTTAGGTGTAGACAGAAAAAAAGCAGTATAGAGCCAACTCAGGTCCAGTTGAATAAAACTAGAGCGTTGGTTCTCAAAGTGGGGTCCCCCCAGGGGTCCTTGGAGGGGGGGGGGGGGGGGGTACCAGGGGGTCCCCAGCAAAATGTGTTAGAATAGCATCACAAATAATAAAAACGTGTGCAAACCTTTGAATATACATACTGTATATTTAAAGTGAACATTTGTAACTCAAATCTTTGCTTCTGGGGGGTCCCTGGAACAACCTATTTTGAGATGGGGGTCCGCGGCCAAATACATATCATTTCGGGGGTCCTTGACTTGAAAAAGTTTGAGAACCATGGCTTCGAGTGTCTAAGTGGATAATGTTTAGGTTGTGAGCTGAGCATTTCATGGATTTTTTATTCATCGATTTCACAGACTGTTGCACTCGTGAATGTTTCAAACTGTCTTTTGAGCACAAGTTGTACATTTCTTCTCGGGCTTTGCACCAAGCCCACACCAGCAGCCAGCACACTCACACAGTCGTGTTCAGTGGGCTACATCGGTACTGACTCATCTTTTATTGAGTTTCGGGAATTTGACAGAATCCTCCAAAGCTAACTCAGCAGGCACCAGAAAGAGCCTGCGGAGTCGCGCTAGCTGGCCGCTATAGAGACACTGACTTTAGTAGCAGGCCGGTACTAATTCAACCAAACACCTGCGATGGGCGAGTGACGTACCACGACTCTGAGAGTGTTATTTTACTGTCTCTGATCGGGTAAGCGAGCACGACTCAGCAGGCCCATTCTGACGCCTGCTGGGTTACACTATAGCTTTGGATGATTCAGTCACATTCCCGGAACTCAATAAAAGTGAGTCAAGGTTTTCAAAGTTAGCGAACATGACCACTCCACAAGCTCCACGATGCATTGTAGATCAGCCTGTTTCCACCTTGTTCCACCATAGTTAGTACGACAAAGTCGAAAATAGGCCTTAAAGGAGGAGTTCACCCAAAAAATTACTTTCAAAAATCAATTGCACACCCTAGGAAGCCTTGAATCCATGGATTCTTTTTTGTTTTTGTCGCATTCCTAAGCTAATAATTTGATTCCCGTCTCCTACCGGCTAATGTATCCGGTAGGAGACACAAAGTAGATTATTTGTGTCTCCTACCGGAAATACACACGGTCATCAAATTATTGTCTTAGGAATGCCACAAAAACATCCAATGAAATCAAGGCTTCATGGGGTGTGCAATTGATAGAAAATAAGTCATTTTTGGGGTGAACTGCCTTGAAGTGGGGAAAACAACACTGGGCATTTTGCCGATCCGACCGAGGCTTTGCCAGGGTACCAGTTGTAGTACCCGTCTGTCTGTGTCCCTTTTGTGCCCATATATGGAGATCTCTGTATCCGTCTGTCTACCTGTGTCCCTATTATACCTATTATGGAGATCCCTGATGTCATTAGTACTACTGTAGACCATACCCGGTGAAGTGCACAGGCGAAAGTAGTAGAGGGTTGTCAAATGATAGGAGGATATACCCATACCCTGTGTATTGGCATGCCCACATATGGGCCCATTGGTTGGACCGGCAGTTCTGTACAACTGGATATCTATCAGTGGTGGGAAAAAGTACTCAAATGTTTTACTTAAGTAAAAGTATCAATACTGCAATATATACAGTAAGTACTCCGTTACAAGTAGAAGTCCGGAATTCAAAATTTACTTGAGTGAAAGTACAAAAGTATTGGTAACAAAATGTACTTAAAGTACCAAAAGTAAAAGCACAAACATTTTGAAAATAGCAGATCTACAAGCTCCCAACGCGTCGCAATGCGACGCGTTGTGAGCTTGTAGATCGGCTATTTTCAAATAGCATAAAATAGGGCTGTAGTGGTTAATGTATGTTTTAAAATATAATAATTTATATCTGCAAAGTAACTAGTAACTAAAGTTTTCAAATAGTTGTAGTAGCAGTAAAAGTACAATATTTGCCTCTGAAATAAATATAGTGGGGTAGAAGTAAAAGTACTGAAAATTGGAAAAACTCCAGTAAAGTAAAGTGCAGTACTTGAGTAAATGTAATTAGTTACTTTCCACCACTGAAGCTACCCTACAAATGAACTGTGAATATATATATATATATATATATATATATATATATATATATATATATATTAAAGGCATGTTTTGTTTTTCTGAACTTTTTTTAATCTCTCCCCTGACAAATACCCCATATTTAAAAAAAAAAATAATTAAAAACCTAAGCTAAAGCCTTCTCAAAAACTAAATTAAACCATCAAAACCCCCATTAAAACTAAAAGCATAAACTTAAAAGAATTAACTAAATAAAAATAAATAGGTCTCCTAATGAAAAATGAAAAACTATAATGACCTTTACAACAGCATGCGGGGCCGTTACATCACAAACTATTGGTGACAGGAAGGGCAGGGGAACACGCCTCTAGCTTGACTCATACTCCAGCGCGCGGCCCGAGATAGCAGACCTACAAGCTCACAACGTGCCGCGACTGCGTCGCATCGTGAGCTTGTAGGTCTGCTATTTTCGGTGCATGACACCGTCGTACGACATAAGTATAAATCAGGCCGTACGCGCCACGCAGTGGTGTAAAGTAACTAAGTACATTTACTCAAGTACTGTACTTAAGTACAATTTTGAGGTATTTTTACTTTACCGGAGTATTTCCAATTGTCTATACTTTTACTTCTACTCCGCTACATCTCAGGGGCAAATATTGTACTTTTACTCCACGACAATTATTTGAAAACTTTACTTACTAGTTACTTTGCAGATCAAAATGATTACGTTATAAAACATACATTAACCACTTTAGCCCTATTTTATACCTTGGCTATTTGAAAATAGACGATCTACAAGCTCACAACGCGTCGCATCGCGACGCGTTGTGAGCTTGTAGATCTGCTGTTTTCAAACATTGTAGTACTTTTAGTTTTGGTACTTTAAGTACATTTTGATACCAACTTTTACTCAAGTACATTTTGAATTCCAGACGTTTACCTGTAACGTGGTGTACTTCTACATTGCAGTATTGATATTTGTACTTAAGTAGAACATTTGAGTACTTTTTCCACCACTGCACGCGCCACGCTGCACGGCGCCTGCTGAACGCTCCAGGTTTCTTTTCATCTCGTGCCTCATCATTAGCCGCGGTTTGCGTGGCGCGGATGAAGGCGACGCAGTCAGATGTGTGATGTGACTAATGTATCCTGTGTGGAACATCATTAGCTGATCAGCCATGGCCTACAGCTGCAGGCACAGCAAACAGATGGACCACCAGAGCTAAAGAACAGCCCCCCCCCCCCTTCCTTTCACTGGCAGGGCTACAGGTACAGACAGACACAATGTACTGTGTACCGCTAACTGCATGCAAAAAACTCTGCCTGTTGATGACACAGTAACACACAGACTGACGGGCGGACAGGGTTTTCGGGCATTTGTAGTATAGGCAGTGTAGGCAGTGGTGTATAGTATAGGCAGTATAGGCAGTGGTGGGAAAAGTGGTGGGAAAAGTACTCAAATGTTTTATGCATTTGAGTACTGCATCTACAAATGCATCTACAAATGTCTTCTAAATCCTAACAGGTTTCTGAAAAACCTATGTTGCTATAATATTAGTGGTGCTCCAACTTTTCCATGTCAAGGACCCCCAAAATGATATGTATTTGGCCGCGGACCCCCATCTCAAAATATGTTGTTCCAGGGACCCCCAGAAGCACAGATCGGAGTTAAAAATGCTCGCTTTAAAAGTTTAAAACATAATATATGTATTCAAAGATAAAAAATAAAATAAAACATGTTTAAAACATTTTTAGCAGATCTACGTTCCCGGTCTTAATGGATTATTGTAAGATTTGTTTGGGAGGAAATGTAGTTATGGATTACAGCGTGTCAACGTGGTTCCCACTGCACCGAAAGGACTGGTAGTCATCATACTGTGGGACTTGTATACTCCTTCTCAACAACACATTTATCAGTGGTAATTCACAGGGGGACTACTGCATACCTTAACCCATTAAGACCCGGACAGCATCTGTCATTTTAGATTTTAGACCACTTTAACTATTATTTTATACTTTGGCTATTCAAAAAATAGCAGATCTACAAGCTCATAGCGCGGCACCGAGTGCCGCGCTATGAGCTTGTAGATCTGCTATTTTTTCTTAAATCATGAACATTATTTGTGCAAATCTTTGAATATATATATTATTTTTTAAAGTGAACATTTGTAACTCAAATCTTTGCTTCTGGGGAGGTCCCTGGAACTAAATATTTTGAGATGGGGGTCCGCGACCAAATACATATCATTTTAGGGGACCTTGACATGAAAAAGTTTGAGAACCACTGATATTATAGCAACATAAGTGTTTCAGAAAACTGTTAGGATTCAGAAGACAATTTGTAGAATCGGTCTCAGGTCTAAATGGGTTCATTCTAAGCCAGTGTTTCCTTACCGTTTTTTTATCACATCTTGAACATCTTGAAAGCGTACGTGGCCCACCCATCTGACCACTTAACCCGGCAGCCGGGATTTTCAGAAAATGATTATTTTCACCAATCAATCGATATGCATTGGATCGATGGAAAAGACGTAGGATACTTTAAGTTCTTATTTATGTATTTCCTATCTGACCGACTCCGGGCACGGTATTTCCCTGGGGTAGTCGGAGACGAGTTCGCCGCGTTTGAAGTCGTGGGACGGGGACGGTTCTCCAGATATGTGACAGGCTCTCGGACACTCACGGACGACGCACAGGTGGACGTAGATTTCACACATTTATTGCAGGATTATCATTCAAATCTAAATGTAATGCCAATTATTTGGGGGCCCACTTGCAATATTCTGAAGGCCCTCAGGTTGGGACTTGTTGTTCTAAGCAAGAAAGTGTGGTAGTAATATTTATAGACTGTCAAATTTATGTTATTATTGGGTATTTGTCTGCCTCCCATTCAATCTCTTTCAATGCTAGTCAGCCACTTTCCACTCCTATCGTACATAATGCCATCTATGGAAGACTTATGTGACTATTTGTGTGTCCTTTTTCTTTAGCACATATCCTTGTAAGACCATTTAGAATAGCTTCTCTGGTAGAGTGGACACTAGAACAACGGTCTGAGATTAGTGCTCAAGAGGGCTTCTGCCCCACGGGGCCCAAGGTCTGGCCATGGAGGCCAGAGCTCTGTTGCTGTGAATGCTGTTACTCTGCTGAATTCTTCCTAATAAATGGTCAACATTTCACCCTGACTCATAGGCGATTTTTGCATCAGGGGGGGGCAAAGAAAATATATGAACATATATGTTTTTATATAATGCAACATATATGTTTATCATGACATATACAAAATTGTCTGCCTGCATATATGTCTCTATATGTACATATATCTCCATATATGTGGCAAGAGACAAATATTTCTTATACTGTATATCCACATATATGCACATATATGAACCTGAATATGGCATATATGCAGCATATATTCTGCATATACTTGCCACATATTGACAAAAACAATTAATATACACCAGGGGGGCTCAAGTGCCCCCAATGCCCCCCCTAAAAATCGCCTATGCCCTGACTGGATATTCATATTTTCCATTATAAAAGAAAAACAGATGCGCTTCCTCTGGATGCCTTTTCAGTTTAGGCAGTGTAGGCTATATCAGGTATATAACTTAAATCAAATACCACCGAAGGGGAAAAAGCGGCACTCCAGAATAAAGGATGCAAGACTGGCTCAGAGACACATTCTCATTTATTGAGAACGACATTGAGAATCGTTCTCCTCAGCCTTTTGTAGTGTCTGTGCATCTACCAGTTGAAGTACAGTATGTCACATGTTAATGTCTGGCTAATGGTTCGGCTTTGTTAACAGAACAATGTGTGCGCTGCCTGTGAACACCTGTGCAAGGCGGGGATTAGGAGGGACAGGTCATTATAACTCTATTGTTATCATTCAGACTTAACTGGGTTTTTTTTGCACTCTGCTATAAAAGCGTGTAAAGTGCCTATTGAAATATAGAATGTACAGTAAGTGGATGAGGTGCTATAATACAAAGCTAGGCTAAGAAGCAGGGGAGAGCGTGCCTTTGCTGTTGCAGCCCCTATACGCCTTGGAATAGCCTGCCCTTAACCATCAGAAGTGCCCAGTCCATTGAGGCGTTTAAGTCTCTTCTCATGGCTCATTTCTTTTCAGTGGCCTTTGATCACAGGGTGACCAGATGTCCCCGTTTGCTTGGGACAGTCCCACATGTCCATGACTTTTCAGGCGTCCCACAAATTGAGACACTGTCCCACATTGTGACTGGCAGGCTCCAGTGTACAGTAATAAATCAATGCGCAGGTGTTGAGAGGTGCGCTGATTGTTGCTGAAGCTCTGAACACGAGCACACAGCGAACTAGACTGGACCACACTGGACACAGCACTGCTCAAGCAGCACGTGAATAAATGATAGGGTAGGTAGGCTATGCTTTTATTGAACAATGCGGCCACGGACACATATATTTTGTTGAGAGACAATGTTCAAAGGAACCGCTGCAGCATCGTTGATCTAAACGAAAGCAAAATAGGAGTATTCTACTACAGAATCAAGTTAGAACACACAGTTATTTGCAAGCTTGTTTTAAAAGCAACGGTTCAAAATGAAATCATGTAATTGTTGCATTTTGAACCTATCCTCCTAATAGTTGGCTTTTCACTTGTAAATCTCTCTCATTTTTTGTAAATATTTTTTACATTTTACATTTTGTACATAGTGGTATTTTTTCTCTGTATTTTTATGTTGATTTCGGTTGGACTGTTTGGTTGCTACTATTTATGTCTATGAAATTAATTCAAGAACCCCGACGGAAACAAAGTCCGCAATGACTTTTTTGGTCGGACCTGTTAGACAAAAGTATTATAAATGTAACTGTGTTGTTTTACATTCTTTTGCCTAATAAAAATTTCAATCAATCAATCAATCATTGACTCTTGTCCAGGAAGACATATTTTTAAACATGTTAAAATAACATGAGAAATATCCCCCCCCCCCCCACTTAACCCTTCCCCCCGCCCGTCCCACATTGTCCCACACAAACGGCACTTTTCTGTCCCTCAAATGAACAGCTTGGATCTGGTCACCCTAATCACACCTGAGACTATTGTAGACATTTGTATTTCAATTGTGTTTTTTGATACTATGTGGGTGAACATGCATATAATGTTTTGTTGATACTTTTATTTAACCTATTTCACTTGAACTGTGTTTTGATGCTATGTAGGTGCACATGCATAATGTTTAGTTGATGCTTAGATTTTTACTGTGTGCAGCTCTTTTGGTCAATCTCGATTGTTTTAAATGTGCTTTATAAACAACGCTTGATTTGATTTGATTTGATAGTATAGCACCCCATCTCCAAAGATGCACTGGGGCTTCAATAAGGAAGAAAGGTTGGTTAGGTCCTTGAGGTCCTTGAGGATGGGTAGGTCCCCCCCCCCTTCTTACATCCAACAAGAGCTGAGACCCCCCACAAGGTGAATAGCGAATAACAAAATAGCCGATCCACAAGCTCACTCTGCGTCACACTTTAACCTAATAAGACCTGGAACGCATCTGTGTCATTTTAAAGGCATACTAGGTAACGTTTTCAACAAAACTAAAGTTAAATTGTATATCTTTTGTGAGTGGCAAAAGTTTCACAACACCCACTCCATGAATTTCACCCCCGGAAGCCTTTTATTTATATATTTTATATTGAACGTGGACTGGGGGGACTTTCCCGGGGAAATGACGTCATCTGGCCGGAAAACGGAGGTGGAAATGCACTGGTTTCCTGTTTGGCCAGGAACTACCGCAACGGTTTCCTGTTTGGCCAGGAACTATCGCGCAAATAACAAAAAGGAACCTCACGCTGATTTTAAGAGAATGTAGGATTAGAAGATCGAAAAATAACAGAAAAAGAAAGCACAGCTCATGGTAACTAATGCTCCACTGGCTAAGAGAAACGATCCGCAGATAGTATAAAACAATTAAAATAACGCTATTTGAAACGCTTCCGGCTTCCGGTGAAAACGAATGGAATTCTGGGTAATCGAGGACCACGGAAATTGTATGCAGTGACGGTAGTGACCAGCAGAGGTTGCTAAAAATCGTTAGTTGTGAATTTGCATTGTACAACTTTAAGATTTCTTTGGCTATTTTTGAAATATCGTGATAACATTTTTGCAAATCTTTGAATATATATGTTTTTAAAGCGAACATTTGTACTCAAATGTTTTGCTTCCTGGAACAAAATATTTTTAGATGGGGGTCAAATACATAACATTTTGGGGGTCCTTGACATGAAAAGGTTTGAGAACCACTGATATAGCAATAACGTTTTTTTTTTTTTTTAGCTGTTAGGATTTAGAAGGCATTTTGTAGAATCTGCCTTTTTTTACTATTTATAACAATATAATGACCCATTATGGAACCTGGCTGGGGAAGGTGATATTTGTCACTGCATGTACTCCTACAGGCTGGGGGCGGCACCTGTCACCCCATAGGGAGTGTTGGGCGGGAGGTGTAGGACGGTGGGGGCTCCTCACTGGCAGTGAGCCAGTAGGATATGACAGCAGTGAGTGGGGAGGAATCAATTGGCATGACAACTAAATTGGGGAGAAAAAAGGGGTGAAGCCTATACGCCAAACCTGCAACCCAGGTTGCTGCTGTTCAGTGCTATATACTGTAGTATACAGCAGTGGTTCTCAAACGTTTTCATGTCAAAGGACCCCCACAATTATATGTATTTGGCCGCGGACCCCCATCTCAAACTATTTTGTTCCAGGAACCCCTCAGACGCAAAGTTACAAACGTTGGCTTAAAAAAAGGAGAAGAAGAATATATGTATTCAAAGATTTGCACAAATGCTATGAGCTTGTATATCTGCAATTTTTGAACAGCCAAAGTATACAATAATGGTTAAAGTGGTTAAAATGATCGCGACGCTATATTAACTCATTTAGCTGGGGACCCCCTGGTACCCCGCCAGGGACCCCTGGGGGTCCCCGGACGCCACTTTGAGAACCAATGGTATATATCACTGCTTCTGTACAAAGAAGCTGTTATACCTCTGTATGGTCCTTTAAAGGTTCTCTACTGATTCTTCAGCTTAGTTTAGGCACCTACAGTATAAGGGTTCTGTAGCATTTGACGAAGGCGATATAAATCATATCACCTTTCAGAGGTGCTAAAGAACCAAAGAAGTTCCCTATTATGAATGAGCCAAAGAACCACTTTTTGTGCTATTTTGCACTATTTCTCTTTAGCTTTTAACTCCAAACATTTGTTTTTATTCTACCATTATAGAGGGTGAGCCTAATGTGTTTAAACATATTTTAACTCTGTCTAGGGGTGCAACAACGAATCAGACTGATCAATTCAATTGATTATGCAGTCACGATGCGACAATTTGTGAGCTTGTATGTAGATCTGCTATGTTCACTATTAGTGTATGATACTGTGTTGTGTGACAAAGTGTAAAATAACACTTCAGTGGTTAATCGATTGGTTGATTTAAAAACATATTTTTTCTATATTAACCAATTAAGACCAGTAAAGCATTTAGATTTAAATCACTTTAACCATTATCTTATACTTTGGCTATTCAAAAATAATAGATATACAAGCTCACAGCGGGGCTGCTATTTTCTTTTTTTTTTATCATGAAAATGTTTGCAAATCTTTGAATATATATTTTCTCAAGCGAACATTTGTAACTCAAATCTTTGTTTCTGGGATTCTACAAATGTGTTCTAATAATAACTAACAGTTTTTCAAAAACAAAAACAAAATGTTTTGCTATAATCAGTGGTTCTCAAACGTTTTCATGTCAAGGGCCACCCAAAATGATATGTATTTGGCCGCGGACCCCCATCTCAAAATAGGTTGTTCCAGGGACCCCCAAGAAGCAAAGATTTGAGTTAAAAATGTTCACTTTAAAATATATATATATTCAAAGATTTGAAAATAGCAGATCTACAAGCTCATAGCGCGGCACTCGGACGGTGCCGCGCTATGAGCTTGTATATCTGCTGTTTTTGAATAGCCAAAGTATAAAACAATGGTTTAAGTGGTTACACAGATGCGTTCCCGGTTTTAATGGGTTCATTGAATAAATAATCGATAGAAGAATCTCTAAGAAGACCGTCGATAGTCGCAGCCCTACTCTGTTCCTTGCAAAGATATAATAATAGGAAAGTCCTCCACTCACAGCTCAGCTGTGACAAGCTGTGATAAGTAGAAAGCAGATCTTAAAAATGATTAAAATATTGCTGCTGTCGGGCAGAAACCTCTTATCTCCATACTTTAACTTTATGTGTTTTTGATCATAATACAGCGTCACACAAAAGTAGCAACAGTAGCCGATCCGCAAGCTTTTTCCACACAGAACCAGGAGATAACATGCATAAAAACTAGCTCAATAGTGCCACGTCCAAATCAGGACAATGTGGTATTGCGGGTGAAAGTGCTTTATAAGCCAGAGAGAAGTTAGTTGGAATGAGTATATCTGAGGCTTGATTTAGGTTTAGATGGACATAAACAATATGATATTAAATATTACATTTTTCATGGTGTAGATCCATTAACTTTTACTCAAGTAAAATGTAGAATGCAGGGCTTAGTAACAGAGTATTTCTACAGTACATTGTGGTATTGCTACATCTTCCACACAATGTGACAATGGATTGTGTGTGAACCCACATGGGCGAAGCCCTTTCTTCCACTTTACATTAGAGGCATTTAGGAGACGCTCTTTTCCCACAGTGACTTACAATCGGTGAGGGGTTGGGGTTGGGGGGGGGGGGGGGGCTTGGTGTCTTGCCAAAGAGACTTGGACAGGACAAACGGCTGCAGGAGATTAAACCGGGGACCTTTCGCTAGGGCACTCTGCCACCTTGTCCCCGGTAATGAAAGGTACAGGGCACGGGGCCAGGCAGGAGAATGCATCTTCCATGCCAAACTGCATGTGACAAGAAGGGGACGTTTGAGAAACCCGGCTCTCACGCAAAAAAATCCCCAAAACATTACCTCTGATTTGCAAAGCTCGACTAATACAGCAGTGGCGGAAAAAGTACTCAAATGTTTTACTTAAGTAAAAGTATCTATACTGCAATGTAGAAGTACTCTGTTACAAGTAAAAGTCAAGGAATTCTAAATGTACTTTGGTAAAAGTACAAAAGCATTGGTATCAAAATGTACTTAAAGTACCAAAAGTAAAAGTACTAAAATGTTTGAAAATAGCAGATCTACAACCTCACAACGTGTCGCGATGTTGTGATCTTGTAGAATGTATGTATAAAATAGGGCTAAAGTGGTTAATGTATGTTTTATAATGTAATAATTTATATCTGCAAAGTAACTAGTAACTAAAGTTTTCAAATAATTGTAGTGGAGTAAAATAATATAACAATATTTGCCTCTGAGATATAGTGGAGTAAAAGTTAAAGTATAGACAATAGAAAATACTCCAGTAAAGTAAAAGTACCTCAAAAATGTATTTAAGTACAGTACTTGAGTAAATGTACTTAGTTACTTTACACGACTGCTATACAGGCTCGAAATGTCATGTCACTTTTGATAGGCAAAGTCCATTACAGGCTGCATGCCGGAGTCTCAAAAATTCCATTTGAGTTAAGTATCTTCAGTGGTACACAGAATTATTACCCACATATGAGTGATATTTCAGTACTTATCACAGTTGGTGCTGCTGTGAGCGGAACTGAGAGCTGTTATTATGGGATGTGTCAGACGGAGAATATGCCTCTTTAATCGCTTCATGAATCACACATCTTCTGGGCTGGCTGGCCATCTCTATGGTTACAAAAAAAGGGGAAAAAAAGAAGAAGAAAAAAAACCTAACAATGCTGGGGTTAGCAGGGCCTGGTCCATCATCAGTGTTCATTTAACTCTGAGAGTGTAAAAATGGAACCAAACGGACCCGTTAGGGTCCTTTTGGTTCCATTTGTACACTCTCAGAGTTACAGACACACAAGGGTCAATTTGGTTCCTAACTATTAATTTGTCTGGGGACCCCCTGGAACCCCCTTAAGGACCACTGGTGGTCCCTGGACCACTGGTTGAGAACCACTGCCCTATAGATCTTTGACAAAATAGCAAAAACAACAAATCTACAAGTTTATAGATCTGATATTTTCGCTATGTTGACACGTTTGCTCAAAATAGGAATGCCAGGTTTAATGTGGTTAACATATATGCATCGTTTTTTATATAAATTGTTCAATTGTGATATTTTCAAACGTAAATATGAAACATATCAGATATTCTACATGTCCCAAAAGGGAATGCCTGCATTTAATCCTAGAAGTTGGGATAAAACATTATCCCCCCCCGGCCATAACAATGAATGCCCAGAGGAGCGATATCAAACGCAGAGGAATAAATTGAACACCCCCAAGCTAATCCAAAACCTGCAGACTAAGGCAAATGTTGAAGCCCACTCCAAGTGCGAGACAGACAAACATTTGCATGCAGCAGTGTCTGAGGAGGCACAGCTCATCACATCCTTGACGAGTCCTTGAGAACGACACTGAATCCCTGACTGACTGCTCCCCAGGTGCTGCTCATTAGCTGCCTACTGCTAGGACAAATACCCTTCTGTAACACTTTCTATGAATAAGGCCCTGTATGTATACTATCACTGCTGTTTCCGCACCGTCACATTTAGATGCTACACCAAACAAAGTGGCCTCTTTGTTTAGGTACTATACTGTATATGCTGCCGTAAAAGCTTACAAAGTAAAAAAAATAACTATATATATATACTTTGCATGCATATTTTAAAGGGAAGGTGTGTGCAAAGTATGTCGCAAAGTTTTGCCGGTGTATTTTTATTTGGTGTTTTTCCAAATGGAGCACACAGCACTGTCTGTCACAGACACAAACACACTGACAAGTACAACGACTACAGCGCACACTGAATGCGGCCTGGCCAATTAGGTCCGACAATAGAAACCCCCCTCCCCTCCCCCCCACACACACACACACACACACACACACACACACACACACACACACACACACACACACACACACACACACACACACACACACACACACACACACACACACACACACACACACACACACACACACGCACAAACCCCACCAGTTTGCCTGGACTCTAAGAGTTGACACGGAATTGAAAATAAACAGGTGGAGGAACAGGAACAGGCTACCTGTTCCTTCCTGTTCCCGTCTGAACATGTCTCCGTCTCTCATCTCATCTGTCTCTCTAACTCCACTCCACTCATCTCTGCTCTGCCTCTCCTCTCCTTTACACGCTATCATTCTTCTATCCCACTCCTCTCCCCCGCGCTTCCATCTCCCCCTCTCCTCCTGTCACTCATCCCTCTCCCTCTCTCTCTCTCTCTCCTTTCATACACTCTGCCAAATCTGACAGGTGTGTCAAATCCACACTCCTATCTCTGCCGCCGTTCTTGGCAGGTCAAGTCAGGTGGGGCTGGCATGCTTGTAACCACAGAGCTGGCATATATACCAAAACCCAACCTTCAGTTAATAGGGCACCGGTAGGCGCGCGCGCGCGTGCGTGCGTGTGTGTGTGCGCGCCACATTTTCAATTCATCAGCAGAGAATTCACACTCCATCCTCTTGTTGCACAGCCTGTGTATCTGCTTATGTGTGTGCGTGCGTGCGACGTGCGTGCATGCGTGCGTGCGCATCTCTTTGCTGCCTCTTGTTTAACAGACACGTCCAGAGAGAGAGAGAGAGAGATAGAGAGAGCAGCAAACCATGTCCGATACATAGATAGATAGATACATTCAATTACATCTCAGCATTATGAGAACAGAGTGTTCTGTCTTCTCTCCCAAGCTTGACAAATAAAATCTGCCACAACAAAAGCTCCTTTAACAAAACATATCTCAAATTTTTCATAATCATCTAGCTCAAGGCAATCAAGGCAATCACCACAAATAGAGGACATCTTACTAACAAATATCTCTCTTATATCATCATATTTAATAAAACAAAAAGTGAATGTCATTTTCAATTTCACCAAGTTCACAAAACAAACAGTATCTCTCTTCCTCTGGAGTGGCATTAAACCTGCCAGTCTCCAGAGCTAATGGTAATGCTCCTGACCGTATTTGTGCACAGAGCGATCGTTGTCTTTTGCTTCAACTATACTTCCTCCTCCTGTAGGCCTACAGCTATAACCCTCATGCTTGTTATCACCACCTGACAACCCCCCCCCCCCCCATCCCCCCAAAAAAACAAAAACATCCTCATTCCTCGTCCTTCACAACAACAAAAAAACACCTCCGGCTGGCCTCTCCCCACCTGTGAGTGACATCCTCCATGTGGCCATAACAGCCCCCCCCCCCCCCACCCCTCCCTTTTTATGTCACTATCATGAATTTAATCTGTATGTTTTCATTGTCTATATTGTTATAGTTGTTTGTTGTTGCACTGTTGTTTTGTGTTGAATGTTTAATGGACACATGCAGTGGAAACAAAGCCTCTGGCGTTTTGTGCCATCCACTTGGCATGTTTGAACTCGTCACGCTGCCTTCACCTTTAAAATAAAGTATTCCATCAATCAAGATCAATCAAACCTGCCCTCGACCCCATCTAACATCCCACCCCCCCCCCCCCCCCACAAAGAGCTGCACCATTTCTGCCATCCAGCCAAGACAACGCACTCAAAGCAAAGCCTCGAGCCTAATTTACATTTACAACAGCAGATCTGAGCTTGTAGATCGTCTATTTCCGGCGCGATGCGCAAACCAGGTATAAATCAGGCTTCAGCAGATTCTCTCTCTCTCTCTCTCTCACACAAGTCCTGCTCTCTCTGCTCCCCCTGCAATACCAACTCACTGAATAATAGATTCTCCGTATGAAAAAATATAAAATCCTTATATGCTGTGCGGAAAAAACTCGAGATGGATCTGATAAGATGGGGATCGGAGGAGGGGAGGGGGGGAGGGGGGGTTAGTATTTCCTTTATCAGAGCGCCGGTTGTGCTTCAGATCAATGGATCATCTACTCCAGAGAGTCGGTATACAGTATGTGCGCGAGCTGCTGGAGGCGAGCGAAAAGAGCAAGTTTCGACAGCGTAAACCCCCCCCCACCCCCCCCTACATGCATGCTCGCTCTGCCTCTTAATACATGTACGCACACTTGTTCCGTGCA
>NC_137605.1:15310489-15355489 GCF_963280865.1 Gymnoscopelus braueri
GAAAACTGGTGAAACGGGACATTCTGCATAATGAGTACTTTCTACTTTTGGTACTTTAAGTGCATTTTTGATACCAATACTGTTGGTACTTTTACTCAAGTAAATGTTGAATTCCGGACTTTTACTTGTAACAGAGTATTTCTACATTGCAGTATTGATACTTTTACTAAAAATGTGAGTACTTTTTCCACCACTGGCGGTATACCTGAAACACATACAGGTCAAGGGACTCTTCATCACCTGCACTGATGGCGAGCGCCCGCATTGTACATCACCTCTGTCTGCCGCTTCCTCTCTCCTCCAGCCAGCCAATAAAGCGACCTACAAAACCTCTTTGGCGGCGCCATCAGCCCTCTGCCCCGCTTTCCCTTCCATTCCGTCTTTCCATTATTCCCGGCCGTCTCAATCAAAAACCTCCTCCCGGCCCCCATTGCATCGCTCCCTCCCTCCCCGGGTCGGTATATATTCATCCCCCCTTCCTGCCCTCCTTCTCTCGCCTCTCTCGCTCCATCTCCCCGGCGCCCTCTTGTTGTCATCAACCCCCTGCATCTTTATCCTCCGCGCCGCCCTCCTCGCTCACTCTTTCATCTTCCTGTCATTTAAAAAAAAAAAACCCGTGCCCTTCCCTCCGTTATTGCTCCCTTTATCCCATTCAATCCGGGAACCCATTACTGTGTCATTTTTAGGTTTTTAGCTATAACCATTATTTTATACTTTTGGGCTATTCAAAAATAGCAGATCTACAAGCTCATAGCGCGGCAACGAGTGCCGCGCTACAAGCTTGTATATCTGCATTGTTTTGTTTTAAATCATGAAAATGTGTGCAAATCTTTGAATATATATGTTTTTTTAAAGCAAACGTTTTAACTAAAATCTTTACTTCTGACGATTCTACAAATGTCTTCTAAATCCAGTAATACAGTTTTTAGTTTTTTTTTAACTTATGTTGCTATAATATCAGTGGTTCCCAAACCTTTTTCATGCCAAGGACGCCCAAAATTATATGTATTTGGCCGCGGACCCCCATCTCAAAATATGTTGTTCCAGGGACCCCCAGAAAAAAAGATTTGAGTTCAAATTAAAATATATATTCAAAGATTTGCACAAATGTTTTCGATTTTTTTTTCTTCAAAAATAGCAGATCTGCAAGCTCATAGCGTGGCACTCGGTGCCGCGCTATGAGCTTGTAGATCTGCTATTTTTTAATAGCCAAAGAAATCTAAAGTGACACAGATGCTTTTCCCGGTTTCAATGGGTTATTGTCCCGGGTATTTGTCTTCTCCCTCCCTCCCTCCCTCCCACTGACCGCCTCCCTCCCACTGACCGCCTCCCTCCCTTCCCCTCTCCAACTTGGAGCTCAAGGGTTTATTGTCCCCTAAAAAACTAAGAGATGTTTTGCTGTACAGCAGGGCACAACAACACAACACGAGCCTACGATACAACACCATGGATGGCAGGGGTGGGAGGTAACATACGTTTACTCGTTTTAACTCGTTACTCGTTTAAGTACTGTTATTAAAGTACAATTTTGAGGTGCTTTTACACACTTTTACACTGACACTTAATACTTCTACTCCACTACATCTCAGAGGCAAACATTGTACTTTTTTACTCCACTACAATTATTTGACAGCTTTAGTTACTCTGCAGATTTAGATTATTACAAAACATACATTAACCACGTAAGCCCTATATTTTATACTTCGGCTAATCGAAAATAGGCCATCTACGGTACAAGCTCACAGCTTAAGTATATTTTGATGCCATTACTTCTTTTTTTTTCTACTTTCACTCAAATAACATGAATACGGGACATTTACTTGTAACAGAGTTTTTATATTGCAGTATTGCTACTTTTACTTAAAAATCTGAGTACCTTTTCCAACCCTGACAAAAATATAGAAGATGCATGAAGGACGTTATAGGCTGTGTGAGTCTATCTGTTCCAGCTGAGCAGCTTTACAGCACTTGGGATAAATGAGAAGTGCAGAGTGGTGTTACATTGAGCCTCTGGTTGTCACAATGTATGGCTGAAGGGATTTTTCCCCCCCGTCTATGAAGCTGTGGTCTTTATGTTTTTTTTAATATATCGTTGCTGCTGTCGGGCAGAAACCTCTTATCTCCATATTCTAACTCTTTGTGTTTTTTTCTTTTTCTTAAATTAACCCATTAAGACCTGAAGCCGATTCTACAAAATGTCTTCTAAATCCCAACAGTTTTCTGAAAAACGTATGTTTCTATATCAGTGGTGCTCAATCTTTTTCATGTCAAGGACCCCCAAAATTATATGTATTTGGCCGCCGACCCCTATCTCAAAATAAGATTTCAGTTACAAATGTTCGCTTAAAAAATATATAATTCAAAGATTTGCACACATTTTCACGATTTTTCATAAATAGCAGATCTACAAGCTCATAGTGCGGGCACTCGGTGCCGCGCTATGAGCTTGTAGATCTGCTATTTTTGAATAGCCCAAAGTGTAAAATAATGCTTTTTAGCTGAAATCCAAGAATGACACAGATGCTCCAGGTCTTAAAGGGTTAAAACGCGCCACTTCACGGCCGCGAAGCTTGTAGATCTGCAGCTTTTGCTACTTTTTAAAATTCGAATCCCTGAAAAGTAACAGTTTTGGACATATGAGGTTTCCACCCGACAGAGACGACATAGACATCACATCAGTGAGAGAATGGTCTGCCCAAGTGCCAGTGATCTTGCTAGACACTTTCGCAAAGCTGAGTCCATTTCTGAACTCGCACCCGAAGCCCCAGCAAAGTCACAGCTCAACGACTGCAGGAGTAGCGAAACACAGAAAACTGACTCTCACGGGCAACATTGTCTCCGCATTTTCAAAGCATTTGTATTGGTCAATATATGTTTTTGGTAGCGTGTATGGGTCTAATTTAACATGACATCACCACTAGATGTGGCCTACAGCGGACTACTCACTGAGGAATGACTGATATGTACTAAAATCAAGGGGCTAGCATCCAGCTTGTAAATTGAGGCTATATAGGAAGTGTGACAGTTCATATGAAATGGCCTGTAGTCTCACCGTTTCACCGCTGTTTCACCCCTGCTGGTTGCGGAGGCAATTAGGCTCTATTGAAGCGGATGGGGTTTTTGGCCGAACTTTACACTTGATTGTATTACCTTAATAAACATTGTCATAAACAGGGGAGCACATAACTGGTGCGGATGCGTCGTCAAAATGCATGCTGCGCGGCAACATCAAACGAAGGGAGGCGCTCTCGCGTACCAACAGCTGGGACCGCGGGGACAGGAATTTACTTCCGGAAGCCACACTCACACATTCACGGTGAAGCACACGTCCGCCCCATACGCGCCCCATACTACACACCCATGGGGCGGAGGCGGAGGGGGAGGGGGACGCATGCTGCACGTGCATGTGTGAGTGTGGCCTCGAATCCTGACACAGCCAGTCGCACACAGCAAGCTTCGTTGCTGCGTTACACAGGCACTCGTCACCGATGATGAACAACGCACCGTGATGTGGTGCAAAATATGCCGTGAACATCCCAATCTGGCGGATAAAAGCGGCGCCTTTTATACAGGGACAAAGAATTTCAGTCACCCAGCTTTTGATAAGCATGAGAAAAGCAAAGAGCACATCAACACAGTGCAAACAATTGATAACAGGAGCAGCCAGGATCGGAGTCGCCCTCTTGACAGGTGGCAGGACAAAATTAATGAAGAACAACGTCAAGCACTGTGTAAGATATTTCTGTTGGCCTTCCACAAAGCGAAACATGCACGACCTAAGTGTTCATTGAAGAGGACATTCCACTATTCAAGAGGTTTGGAGTTAATGTCGGGAGTGCTATCATTCACGAGAAGGGGGGTCCCGCATCATGCAGACCATTGCACAGACAGGTTAAGCTAGTTTAGGGGCGGCCATAGCTGAGTGGTTAGTGAGTCGATTCCAGGCCAGGCCAGCACATGTGTCGATGAAATGAAATATGTCCCTGAGCAAGACTCTTAACCCCTAATTGCTCACAGGCCCTCATTGGAAACAAGACCGCAAGGACTTTCATGAACGGACCTGTTAAAGGAATTATCCTTATCCTTATCCATGTATCCCTCTTTTATCCATCCTGCGAGACGTGTCGTGGCAAAATGTATTTATTTCTTTATTTGGTGAGCACCAAGTAACATATCAAGGTGCTCCCCTGAGAACTAGACCAAAAAAAGTTATGTGCACCCCTGGTCATAAATACTATTTCTTTCAATCACCATGATGATGTGTTTTGGTAAATGATGGTCCCATTTATTTTAAAATTAATGATAAAGTATTGTATGTATGTTTCTGTGGTTTCTACTGGTTCTACCGAGTGAAGCCCCGCCCTCGCTGCGGTTTCAGCCAATAGCATTAATTGCTGTTTGCATTTCGGACCGGATATCAACCGGATATAGAAAGAGGCTTCATGTACGGTCTGTAGAAACCAATGGCGTGACGCTGTCCATATATTTATTTTAACGGTCTATGACTAACATGTATGGCTGTGATACATCTAAACCAGTGGTTCTCAAAGTGGGGTTCCTTGAGCTGGTCCAAATGGACCCTTTACAGCCAGGTCTGTAACTCTGAGAGTGCTCCTCTAAGACTCGAAGATCATGGGAAAAAAAACAAGCAATGCTACAATGACTTTCAAGACTCCACAGATTAACTGAACCTCTTTCAGCACCACGGATAGCACATCTACCCGTCATGCCTTATAGGACAGGGTTCTTCAACGATTTTCAGCCCAAGGACCCCCTAGCTGAGAGAGAGAGATGAAGCAGGGACCCCCCCCACTACATATTGTATAACATTGTGTTGCAGATTAAACTTGTTCATAGAGAGCTTCATAGACTGCTTTGACAGCACTATCAATGTGTAGCATTGTGTTGGATTCATGTTAATGTGTATTTTCAGGCGGTTCACCACTTAAACCACTCAATACTTGGAAAACCTACCCCAAACCTCTGTGCTGAAAATAGCCGATCTACAAGCTCAGAACGCCTCGCAGCGCGAGGCGTTCTGAGCTTGTAGATCTGCTATTTTCGGCTAATGTTCCTTAAAAATAGAGATGCCAGGGTTCAAGTGGTTAAAGTTAAAACAAAAAACATCCTATCACACAAAGATTTGGTGGACCCCCTATAGTAACTCTGAGGACACCCTAGGGATCCCGGACCCCCCTGTTGAAGACCCCTGCCTTAGAACTAAAAGTATTTCAGCACCACTGATGAGTGGACAGTTCTGTGTGGGGTGTAGGGACTCTAACATTTAACTTCACTAAAACGATGCCTAAACCTAACCCTAACCATAACCCTAACCTCACAAACACTATGCCTAACCATAACCTTAGAGGAATTTTGGACGACGTTTTTTTCAATCTCGAGATTTCAATCTCGTCTAGGTGGGGCGCATTCAAGACAATCATGTTGCATAGTGTTCTGTCACCATGAACGTCAGATCTCACAAAAAAAAATAAGAAAAAAAGCGATCAAAATATGCGATCTAGCGCAAGGCCTATTGGCCTATTGGCCTATTTTAGCTGTGGCTGACCATGGATGGAGTTCTTCTACTGTACCATTCATACTAGGATATCATAACATCATAGAAAAGGTAAGAAAACCGTGGTCCAAAATTCCCCTTTAACCTCACATAAATCATGCCTAAACCTAACCTCAAAACCCTGTCCACCTGGGCGAAACACCTGGGAAAGACATCCTCCCGTGGGGTGTGGGCCTGCTGACACTGACACTGCTCAGCCGACTCGGCTCAGCCGTATACTGAGAAACCGGGCAACGTCTCCAACCTCCATCGGCTTTAGGAGCCTCTTGGGAGCCAAACAAAAGACGCGCTGACACACGCGTGGGTGTGCTCCCATAGTCGCGCTTGGCAAAAAACTGCAAACAAACACGGAGAAGAGAAGCTCCTCTTTTTCGTTCCAAGTGATAGTGCTGGCGTTTCTAAAATGACTAACGACAACTGTTGATACATATGCGCACGGCGTGCGGAACAGCTCAAATAATGTGTCATCATTATTGTGAATGATTTAAAAACAACTGGACTTACTCCGTTCCTACTGTCACTTAGCGTTGTGTACAGCTGCTGCTGGTTATTTAAAAAAATGTCACTTCAGGGAAACAACAATGCAAGATGACATGTCTTCCCGCTACACGCCAAAAAAGCTGCATGCAAGATTCTGATTTTTGCACTGGAAATGCTCGGGGCGGTTGGCAACGGTGCTCCGGCAAAACCTCAGGGGATAATGGTAAGAAGCACTATGTTTGGAGCACATGTAACACAGCATGATTGGTCCCGTTTCCCTCCTAATTAGATGATTACCGGCATCCTGTTTCAAGATTCCACACAACAGGTTAAAACTGTCTTTCTTGTGATGAAGTAGGCACCGTGCAACCATTAAAAATTAATCATGCATTGACGACTGCACATCGCCAAATGATTTATAGACTAAAAAATAATTCATTAGATGTAGTAACCTGTTATTGTATAATAACAGATCATCTCTGAGTAATGTACTGTACACATACTGACAGATATAAAATCCCAACCAGCAGCTAGTAACAGCAACTGGTTATCGTATCCAATTTAATAAACATTGCATAGCTTAGTTACTCTCAACCAGTCCATACCCGTTGGGGGATATGCGCACATGATCTGGCAACCCGGGAGGCAGTTCGTCCCATAGCTGGGCAGCCCCGTAACCATGTCGACAACGTTTTACACAAAAACGCTAATAAACAGCTGAGATTTTTGGATATCGAAAATCGGGCTTTCGCAGTTCCGTGGGCATGGTAATGGTCAATGGCTGTGTGCAAATTCAGATCAATTGCTTCAGCCACTGAGGAGAACCAGCCAGAACCAATTTTGGCCTCACCACGCACTACACCACTACAGAGGTTTGTGAAATTATAGGAGGATGAATGAGCTGTAATTTTTAAGGGCTCCCATAAATACTTTAAAAGTCAACTTTGTACCGGAAAAAAAAAGCAATTAACAAAAGTATGTAAAAAATGGGCTCAGTGTCAGTGAGGTGCGGAAAAAGTCAAAGAAAATATATTGCCAGAGGCCACTTACTGGTGCGGTGGTCTCTGGCGGGTCCAAGGCAGGCACACTTCTTCTTTATTCTTCCTCCCTTCATAAAAATGTGCCTTGGAACGTGCCGGAAACCACCACACCATTAAGCCTCCTCGGGGCTATATTTCCTTACTCTCTAAAAAGTACACAGTAAAACTGCCAGTGGTTATTATATGCATTTATAACTCTTAGAGTGTACAACTGTAACCAAACGGGCTTACGGGTCCGTTCGGGTTACAGCTGTACACTCTCAGGGTTAAAGGAACCGCTGAGGAGTTTTAGTGTGTATAGCTACTTTATAGCAGCTGTGCGTGTGTGGGGTGTGTGTGCGTTTATAGGACGACATCATAGAGAGAGGTGAAAACCCTGACTATGATGGATAGTTTAAGCTCACCATCTCCCACCAGCTGCAGTAGAGCCAGGTCTAAAGGACGTTTCCAGCGAGAGTTCTTGTGCAGGGCGATACCGTAGCCTGTGGTGGCAAAAACCTTCCCTGAGCCTATGGTCATCACCTTGGGAGGGAGAAGGGAAAGAGAATAACACAGCGGGTGCATAATGTTAAAGTTTGGTTAACCCATTAAGACCTGAGGTTTCCGATTCTACAAAATGTCTTCTAAATCACAACAGTTTTTTGAAAATAACCTATGTTGCTATATTCAGTGGTTCTCAAACCTTTTCATGTCAAGGACCCCACAATGTAGATGTATTTGGGCGCGGACCCCCATCTCAAAATACGTTGTTCCAGGGACCCCCCAGAAGCAAAGATTTGCGTTAAAAATGTTCACTAAAAATATATATATTCAAAGATTTGAACAAATGTTCTCGATTTTTCAAAAATAGCAGATCTACAAGCTTGTCGCGCTACGAGCTTGTATATCTGCTATTTTTGAATAGCCAAAGTGTAAAATAATGCTTTTTAGCTCAAATCTAAAAATGACACAGATGCGTTCCAGGTCTTAACGGGTTAAAGTGCTTTTCAACAACTTTCTTTTTTTTGGTGCCCCAAGGCAGCGCCAAAGGGCAAGTCACAATCTCCAAGGCATTGCCGAGTTCATATCCATGCAAAAATAGTCTCTATGTGACACGTGTTGTCACTTTTAACACTCGGTAAAAGTAATTATCTTTTATTCAAATGCCAAATGGAAAAGTTTAACCGCTTAGGCCCTATTTCATACTTTTGGAAAGTGTATAATTTTCCAGCTTGTAGATTGGCTATTTTCACAGTTACTTTTAAGTATAGTGTTAAAATAGGAATGTATGGGTAGCCTACTGTATGTAATTTGGGGAATGTTATATATGGTAAATGAGTGTACTGATATACTATACAGGGGTCTTCAAAGTTTTCAGCCCAAGGACCCCCTAGCTGAGAGAGAGATGAAGCAGGGACCCCCTCTATATTGTATAAAATTGTGTATCAGATTAAACTTTTTTTTCTCTTTTTTCCCTCTATACCTCTTTGCCAAAAATAGACGATCTACAAAAATCCTCACACAAAGATTTGGCGGACCCCCTATAGTAGCTATGAGGACCCCCTAGGGGTCCGGAACCCCCTGTTGAAGACCCCTGCTATAGTAAAAAATAATAACTTTTAAGTAGGCGTAGTTGTTTATAATGCATTAATAACGTGTGATTGGTGAACTGGACTTGACTCACCAGTGTGTTCTCGGCACACTGCTTGAGAACTACAGTGAAGGGACGCTTCATCAGATATAACAGAGACTTGTGATGTTACTGTACATGTTTGAATGGATTCTATATATGTAAATGTAATTATGAATCCATCATTACAAAATTAGTATGGTAGAAAAGACCTTTTCAAATACAATTTAGCATTTCAGATTTTCACTCTGCATTGCTGCCCTCTCTGGCCTCATCCCATGTCAGAGTACCTCAGTGCGTGCACGCACGCACGCACGCACGCACACGCACACACACACACACACACACACACACACACACACACACACACACACACACACACGCACACGCACACATGCGCGCGCGCCACACAACGTGTTGTCCAAAAGATTGTGTAGTAGAATAAGACAGGCTGAAACAACGGGTGTAATTACCCTTTAAGGGAAGTTGTAGCGGCTGATAAGAAAGTCAGTGATGTGTGTGTGGGGCCTGACTGAGTGACGTTAGAGATTAAAAAGAGGAATGAAAAACAGCTCCCCTCATCTCCTTTATCAAGAAATAAATGGAGAAAATAATAAAAAAATAAAAAGGGGAGAAAATAAACGACACTCGAGCTGGAGAGTGTTATTTTGGAAGGGCTGTCAGACAGCTACGACAGCAGGATGTGTTCACATCCTTGTTGTCGGGTAGAAACCCTGTATGTCCCAAAACCAGTGGTGTAAAGCAACTAGGTACATTTACTCTAGTACTGTACTTAAGTACACTTTTGAGGAATTTTTACTTTACTGGAGTATTTCCCATTTTCAATACTTTTACTTCTACTCCACTACATCTCAGAGGCAAATATTGTACTTTTACTCCACTACAATTATTTGAAAACTTTAGTTACTAGTTACTTTGCAGATATAAATTATGATATTATGAAACATACAATAACCACTATTTTATACATTTCCCTCTACACCTCTTTGCCAAAAATAGCCGATCTACAAGCTCACAACGCCTCGCAGCGCGAGGCGTTGTGAGCTTGTAGATCCCTCAGAATAGGGATGCTAGGATTCAAGTGGTTAATGTAAAAAATACAATAACCACTTAAGCCCTATTTTATACATATGCTATTTGAAAATAGCCGATCTACAAGCTCACAACGCGTCGCGATGTGTTGTGAGCTTGTAGATCGGCTATTTTCAAACATTTCAGTATATTTTGATGCCAATACTTTTGTACTCTTACTCAAGTAACATTTTGAACACAGGCCTTTTACTTCTACATTGTGGTATTGATACTTTTACTTAAGTAAAAAAAAAAATTATAGCCGATTACAAGCCAGTTAGGGGTTAAGGGGACACATTGGGTGGGGGCCGGGAATCGAACCTGCAGGGCTCTCTACCCGTCAAGCAATGCGAAATGTTTACAAGATATTCAAAATCTTTTTTTCAAGATGTTATTCTTTTTAAATAGCCCTGAAAATACCAGATCTACAAGCTCACCACACGTCGCGCTGCGACACGTTGTGAGCTTGTAGATTGGCTATTTTCAGCATGCAACCAATTGTAAAATCCCGAACCACAGTTTGAGAACCACTGACTTAGAACACACTCAGACAGATTGCTTCCATTTGAAACAAAACAAAATAAATGACACCAGATAGATTGATAGATACACAGTACACACACAGAAGATGTCTGACACAGAAGGCAATTAAGTGTTAGCATAATGCGGGTGTGTTAAAAAAAGTGATGGAGTGACGACTAACATCATTAGGTCTGTGTGTGTGTGTGTGAGTGTGAGTGTGAGTGTGAGTGTGTGTGTGTGTGTGCGCTCACCTTACAACCCTCGTCCTTCCTGGCCATGTAGTTCAACACTGCGGCGTCATAAATAAAAGCATCCAGCTTCCTGTAATGGGAGCGAGAGACAATTCATTCATCATTTAATGGCCGTGGAGAGAGAGAGAGAGAGAGAGAGAGAGAGAGAGAGAGAGAGAGAGACACTGACAGCTGTAAATGAGGGGACGCCCAGAGGAAGGCAGCGGGGAGGTAAATGGTAAATTGTAAAGGTGAGTCTCATGTACCTGGTGAGTGATGTGGACTGACAGACAGAGAGAGAGAGAGATGGAGAGCAAACGCAGGGAAGTAGGGTAATATAATAACGTTGCTATCGGACAGAAACCTCTTACAGTATCTCCATTTTGGACATATGTCTCCCTACGCTTAGTACACTGGACACGGGTTGTCTCTGTACTTGGTCAAACGCTGCGGTATGGTCAAGTAGGGCGTTCATTTATGAAAAAAAAACACTAGAGGTTTCTGCCCGACAGCAACGATTATGTACAAACATAGACAATCTGTATCAGTTCAGTGGTGGAAAAAAGTACTCAAATGTTTTACTATCAATACTACAAAGTAGAAGTACTCAGTTACAAGTAAAAGTCCGGAATTCAAAATGTACTTGAGTAAAAGTACAAAAGTAATGGTATCAAAATGTACTTAAAGTACCAAAAGTAAAAGTACTATAATGTTTGAAAATAGCAAATCTACAAGCTCACAACGCGTCGCGTTGTGAGCTTGTAGATCGGCTATTTTCAAATGGGGCTGAAGTGGTTAATGTATATTTTATAATTTATATCTGCAAAGTAACTAGTAACTAAAGTTTTCGAACAATTTTTGTGGAGTAAAAGTACAATATTTGCCTCTGAGATGTAGTGGAGTAGTAAGTAAAAGTATAGACAATTGGAAATACTCCAGTAAAGTAAAAAGTACCTCAAAATTGTACTTAAGCACAGTACTTGAGTAAATGTACTCAGTTACTTTACACCAATTTACATCCCCCCCCCCCAGAATAGGGCTGCTGATGGGTGGGGGTGAAGCGGTTGTGACGGTGAGGGGGGTTTGGGTGTGGTGAGGGGGGTTTGGTGTGGTGAGGGGGGTTTGGTGTGGTGACTGAGGGGGGTTTGGTGTGGTGAGGGGGGTTTGGTGTGGTGAGGGGGGTTTGGTGTGGTGAGGGGGGTTTGGTGTGGTGAGGGGGGTTTGGTGTGGTGAGGGGGGTTTGGTGTGGTGAGGGGGGTTTGGTGCTTATCAAAGCAGGCTCAGGACTCCGAGGAGCAGCTCAAACTCACCGGGAGGAGGATATAAAAACACTGATCATAATGTGTGAGTGAGAGCAGGAGGAGGAGGATTTATGAACAGAATGACGGCAGGACGGTAGAGGAGAGAGAGAGAGAGAGAGAGAGAGAGAGAGAGAGAGAGAGAGAGAGAGAGAGAGAGAGAGAGAGAGAGAGAGAGAGATTTACACACTCCGGAGGAAGACACACGGAGAATGGAGACAGAGGGGGAGAGTGATGGGGATTATAAAGTTTAAATACAGACGTGCCCAGAACACACAACGGGCGGGGGGGGGGGGGGGGGGGGGGGATGCGAGGGCAGCGAGGGAGAGAGAGAGAGAGAGAGAGAGAGAGAGAGAGAGAGAGAGAGAGAGAGAGAGAGAGAGAGAGAGAAGAGAAGAGAAGAAAGCAGGGAGGTTTCTAATTTGCCAGCACTTTCACACTGTGCTTCTAAATGGGGGTGAGTGATGACTGAAGCTTATGACACAGTAAACTGGGATTATCCAACTCTCTCACACACACACACACACACACACACACACACACACACACACACACACACACACACACACACACACACACACACACACACACACACACACACACACACACACACACACACAGAGATTCTACATCACTAGGAAAGACAGAAAGACAGAAATGCTGCTGCCGCTCTGTCTGTGTGTGTGTGTGTGTGTGTGTGTGTGTGTGTGTGTGTGTGTGTGTGTGTGTGTGTGTGTATGTATACAGTAGGCGTGTGCAAGTGTGTGAGAGAGTGGATTAGGGTGTGCGATGTGTTTTGATTTGGCATACATACTGTATGCGCTTGCATTAGAGAAGGTGTGTGAGTGTGTGCGTGTGCGTGCGTGTGTGCGTGCGTGCGTGCATATGTGGAGCTATGTGTAATGTATGTGTGTGTGTGTGTGTGTGTGTGTGTGTGTGTGTGTGTGTGTGTGTGTGTGTGTGTGTGTGTGTGTGTGTGTGTGTGTGTGTGCGTGCGTGCATGTGTGCGTGCGTGCATATGTGGAGCTATGTGTAATGTGTGTGTGTGTGTGTGTGTGTGTGTGTGTGTGTGTGTGTGTGTGTGTGTGTGTGTGCGTGCGTGCGTGCATGTGTGCGTGCGTGCATATGTGGAGCTATGTGTAATGTGTGTGTGTGTGTGTGTGTGTGTGTGTGTGTGTGTGTGTGTGTGTGTGTGTGTGTGTGTGTGTGTGTGAGAGAGAGAGTGAAGAGTGAGGGAGCTGGTGGAGTGATGGTGCAGTGACGGAGAGAGAGAGAGAGAGAGAGAGAGAGAGAGAGAGAGAGAGAGAGAGAGAGGGAGAGAGAGAGAGACAGAGAGCGACAGCGAGAGAGAGAGAGCGAGAGAGAGAGAGAGGTGAGAATGTGTTTGTGAGATGGAGCATATCGACAGATAGACATGAAATGTTAGCTTATCTAATGAGAAATACACCAGAATCCAACTAACAGACAGGCAGACAGACAGACAAGACAGGCTGCAACTATTGATTAGCATTGCTGTGGGCCAGAAACCTCTTATCTCCATATTTAAACTGTTTGTGTTGTCTTAACGACTGAACATTCACACATTGTTCAGTTACTGTACAGCAGCAAACACAACCAGCATTGTGTGCATGAAGTGCTACATCACACAGTTCACACACATGAACATTGATTACTGCAGCTGCACAGTCCCATGCTCGGCTTACAGGCATTACAGAACGGCCCTAATGTGTTTATAATGTGCTCGAAGCCATGCCTTACGGGTGGGCCCGTCAAGCACAGGCCTGTATGATTCAGTGAATGCATTGAGCTTGTATACTCATTTATTTGTCGCTACTATTTGTCAATTATTCCCATTTCCTTTGCTTCTCCCTCCAAAAACGTCTTCTCACCCCCCCCCACACCCTCTCTCTCTCCCTCTGCTGCTGCTGCAAGCATCTGATCATCATACTAATGTATTTGGTCAACTGTTTTATTATGCTTCTCATTGTAAATATGTCTCTAAAAAAGCACCTTGAGCTAAAGGTGCTAAATAAAGTGGTACTAAATACAGTTTGATCATAATCAAAAAAGTCTCCTCTCTCTCTCTCTCTCTCTCTCTCTCTCTCTCTCCGTGCTGAGCACGTAAGCTGCCACTGGAAGCGTTTGATCATACTAATGTATTTGGTCAAATGTTTTATTATGCTTCACATTGTAAATATGTCTACTCTAAAAGCACCTTGAGCTAAAGGTGCTAAATAAAGTTTGATCACAGTAACTGGCCTATTCAGCAGCCGCACTCCAACAGCAGAGACAGACAGACAGACAGACAGACAGACAGACAGACAGACAGACAGACAGACAGACAGACAGACAGACAGACAGACAGACAGACAGACAGACAGACGGGCGGGCAGGCGAGCGGGCAGGCAGGCAGGCAGGCAGGCAGGCAGGCAAGACAGACAGACCCGGTCTTCAGGTTAACAATGGCATCTTCCACCCCTCTCTGGTTATATTTGACCATGTACTGGTGCATGTCAGGATAGTTGGAGCGGATGTTCTTCTCCGTGCTGCCATTGGGCACGGTGCCGAACTTGAGGGGCGGGTACTGTTCCTCTGGGTGTTGGAACTGCAGGGATGGATGGATGGATGGATGGGGGACCACATTAAACATTTAAAAAACAATTCAAACATTTTTCAAGAGAATTTCAGAGAGAGAGAAAAAAATTATAAAATAAAAAAGTATGTTGTGTACGTCGGTATTTGCTGCCTATCATGGATGTCCTATTGTCTATCTATAATACGAACACAATTGGCCCGAACACGGGCCAATTGTATTCGTATTATAGATAGACGCTCGAGAAAGCTGATGCACTAGTGCTGGATTCAAACCGCGAGCCTCTGTGGTGGAGGGCAGGCACATTACATTACGTTACATTACGGTCATTTAGCAGACGCTTTTATCCAAAGCGACAATAAGTGCATTCACCATAGGTAGGGAACGAAACTACTAATCACTGGAAGTCTTTAAGTACATTCTCTTCTAAAACAAGTAACTAAGAGCATACCAAGCGCTAAGGTAAAAGTGCAATATATCAGCTACCTACTTTCTTAAACAGATGAGACAGAATCAAATGAGCAAGAGTTAAAACCAATAAGTGTATCAAAATAAACAAGATCCAATAAAACAAGAGCTCGTACAAATAATTGAGGCTAAGTGTCACTTTACCACTGCGCCACCCGAGCCCCGCGCATGTCCTCAGTCTTGTGGTCAGATACAATGTCATAAGCACTTACAGTATGTTAAAAGTTTACGGCAATGAGACTGACCGTCATAATGATATAGTATGTGTATTAACCTTGTAACCTCACATCAACCGGATTGTGATTGATAGCCTACATAAAGCTACAGCGGGGTGTTACGGCCGATAGCGGTCGTTAAGGCCGATCCATTTAGAGAAATGGAGGGAAAAACTAATAAAAACAATAAACGTCAATTACAACGGAATCAGAATTTATTCACTGAAAAACAGCCAACATTATACAGTTTTAAAGCGGGCTCGGGGCCGTGAATGGAACAGGCCCGTGTCAGGCTCACTTCAGACAGAATGACATGGCTCGGGCGTATAGGGTCACACTTCTTAAAAAGAAGAATCTTGATCTAAGCTGTAATGTGTGTGTGTGTGTGTGTGTGTGTGTGTGTGTGTGTGTGTACAAATGTTTTTGTTTTGTTTGTGCGTGACAGCGCCACACAACTGAGTATAGAATAGGGGAAACTCTAACCCCTAACCTAAAATGCCTGGATTCATACAGGTTGGCGATTTCATTCGCACGGAAAATTCGAAAAATAATCAGCAGTTTAACCTCTTAAATCCTAGCATCCGTATTGTGGGGAAAGCTATCGGAAGCTATCACAGAAAATAGCGACATGCGACGCGTCGTGAGCTTGTCGATCGACTATTCTTCGGTGAAAAGCTTTCCCCAAACTAACAGAAAACAGAAACAATACTAGTATAGAGCCCTGAGGGACTCCGCTCAACCATTATGGGGTTTTAGTGGTTAAGTTAATGCAAATTAATCGCACAGAATAAACACTCCTAGGTGTGTACGGACCATAACTTTATTTTAACCCTAAAACAACCGTTTTTTTTTCTTGTGGAACTATGGTCCTCACAATGTCTATTTCTCAAATTCTACAATACAGGTGGATACACACACACACACACACACACACGCACACGCACACACACACACACACCAGACTGCGCACCAATCTGTCTGCTGACCTATTTCTGTCCTGCACTCGCTTTCCTGCTCAGGCTGAACTTAGTAGAGAGAGAGAGAGAGAGAGAGAGAGAGAGAGAAAGAGAGTGTACCGGGGCGGGTTGGGTTGGTCTTATGCCAAAATGAGATGTTTGGAGTGCGATGGAGGGTGAGCGAGACTTTTGTGGACTTTATACATCACACACTGTAGTCTTTGGGAAATGCTGCCTCACACAGACTAAGTAATGCAAAAACTATGGAAATGTGGAAGTTATATTGAGGTTAGGGGGATATTTTATTCATTTATAAATCTCTCTCCCCGCTATATTCAAATCAAACTGTGTGGCCTGATTATGCATACAACACCCCCCCCCCCCCCCCCTTCCACTGTTCAGTTCATCAGTATTCAAGTGGCACCGGATGTCTCTGTATACAGTGACAGTATACCGGGGTGCCATCTGCACCAGCTGTTTTGCATGTCAAAACTAACCTACATGTTTACTAAGTCGAGATCTCTGCGCGTACGGTGCATTTAAAATGTTCCGCCGCCGCGCAAAGTAGTTCTTATACGTTTGGAGCTTATAACTCGCTTAAAGGGGTAGTTCACCCCCAAAATAACTTTTTTTCTATTGATTACTGACCATCTGGAGCCTTGAATTCATAGATATTTTTTTGTTTTTGTCACATTCCTAAGCCAATAATTTGATTATAATAAATGTGTCCCCATTGATTCCGGTAGGAGACACAAATGCATTTGTGTCTCCTACCGGAATCAATGGGGCTAAATTTATTATAATCAAATAATAAAGGAAGGAATGCGACAAAAACAAATAAATATCCATGAATTCAAGGCTCCATGGGGTGAGTAATCAATAGAAAAAAAGTTATTTGGGGGGTGAACTACCCCTTTAAGCTCTATTAACCCATTAAGACCGGGAACGCATCTGTGTCATTTTTTGATTTCTTTGGCTATTAAAAACATAGCAGATATACAAGCTCATAGCGAGTGCCGCGCTATGAGCTTGTATATCTGCTATTTTGTTTTAATCGTGAAAACTTAAGTAATCCTGGGCGCTACACTCCCTCTGCCAGCCTAGGGAGAGCCTAGAGCCGAGCTCATGCCTCCTTCATCATTTTTCTATCGTGATAAACTATTATTTCCCCCCCCCTAGAGAGGATAGAGGTAAGAGTAAAAGCAGGACAGGAAAAAAAAGCAGGATAGGTCAAAAAAATACAGTTATACCTTCTTGTCGGAGAGGCCCGACACGGTGTCGATGTACTCCTCCTGGATCATGAAGGCGGCCAGGTTGGCGGTGTACGAGGCCAGGAAGATGACGGCGAAGAAGGCCCAGATCAGCACCATGATCTTGCTGGTGGTCCCCCGGGGGTTCTCCACGGGGACCGAGTTGTTGAAGACGATGGCCCACAGCAGCCACACCGACTTCCCGATGGTGAACGTAGAGCCGCCCGCCTCTGGAGGACACACACACACACACACACACACACACACACACACACACACACACACACACACACACACACACACACACACACACACACACACACACACACACACACACACACACAGAGTGGTGGAAGAAGTAAAGAAGTACTCCGATTATTATTTTTCTTAAAGGATGACTTCACCCATTTTCAATCTGTAGTGTCTTCATAATTGGTCCTCACTCACTAATGCTCATGATAATATGCTAAATGTTTTGTCTACTTGGTCTGTGTCTCAGAGGAGGTAGCTTTCTATAATCGAAGCCATTGTTCTTGTGTTGATAAAAATCTAAATTTGAAAAATAAAACCTGCCTAACGATGATGTCACTGGTAGGCGGGTTTCCGAACTGTAGACAGCCCTCCTCACAGACACAGAGTGAGTAGAAGTTTTATCATTTTATCATGAGCATTAGTGAGGAGCAATTATATAAAGATAGGTTGAACATTGGTGAAATGAATTGCCTGAGATCCAGATGGATCCCAAAAAATATATAGATTGTTAATTATTATTATTATTATAACATACTTTGCCAAGAAATGTATTCTTCTGTTTTGGAAAAAATTAGTCTGAACGCCCACTTTTAACACATTGAGTGCCAAAAACGGTCCGGACCGTTTTTGAGAAGCTATGCGTTATGTGCCATAAACGGTCCGGACCGTTTTTGGCCCATTTTTTTTAATATATATTTTTCCCACGTGGGGCGCTCTAACGAAACTTTGGGATCATCCAAGGAGTGTGCCGGATGTGGATCCATGTCAAAAATGCGTCGTCGTCTGCTCCAATGTTAACTCCTTGACTAAAAGCTTAATATCTCCTATTTCTTTTTAACGTGGTGGAAATGAGTCGTTTTCGATCGGCGATCACTCTGCAATGGAGGATCGCGTTAGAAATATTATTGTTCCAGGCGTTAGTCGGGACCCTCCGCCGTCTCGCACGCAGGCTTTGTTTACATGCGCGTCCTCGGCGGGGCTTCTACAGCACGAAACATATCAGCGTAAGTGGATGGAAGATATGCTGCCACTAGATGTACCCTATTTTAATAAACCTCTGGCACACGATGTGTTAAGATGTTTCAAGATCAGATATCTCATATCGGGCGCAGTGAGCGCATACCAGACAGAGATCTACCGCGGAGCACGCAGCAGATAAACAAACTGTACCGACCGTCATGTTAAAACTATGCAGTGTACCTGTTTATCAAACTTAGCACTGACGCTAATGTTATGAAAACAAGTAATTCTATTTATAAAATCTATGAAGTATTTAACTCATTCAGTGCCAATAAAATAAAATAAATATTGCGAACTGTGCCAGCAATTTTTCAATTTTCTTATACCTTTTATCAAGTAGTCACAGAATATTTATCTCCAGTATAATCGATCCCCTGATGGGTGCTAATCACTGAGGGTTGCACTGTGTGGTTTCACAAACGAGGTCATTGGACCTCGTTGACATTAATTGTCTGCTTTTTGAAAATAACATAATAACATTGAAAAATACATAGTAAAAAAAAAGTGCTCAGGAGCCGAGATACAGCCTTTTTCAGTAACAAGTTAAACAAGAAGTGAATGGAGCAGCAAATAAAAAAATTGGCACGTTGCGCCATAGCCGTAAAACACGTGAAACACGCCAATGGCACTCAATGTTAATGAGGAGAGCAATGTGACAAGAAAGGAGTTCATAGCCCCCATTTGAAACCTCTCCCTCCGCTGCGATTGGAGCTATTGTCAGGCGTCAGCTGTTCGGACAAAACTCTTAACTCCACTTGAGCTGGATTTGGGTAAAGTGGTGATAATATAATGATACATGTAAGTATCTGACAATATATAAAGTCACTATACCAACTTTGATGAGGCAGTATTGCTTTGTTTTAAAAAATATAAGGTTTTCTTCATTTCCTGAAAAACGTATATATATATTTTTTTTTCATTTCCTGAAAAATCTACGTTTCGAAGTTAGCTGTTTGCGGCCGGACAGCAGAGATATAGTAATACCACAACAATCTAAAGCAGAGGCATGGATTTCCCCTTAAGCCCCCCCCCACCCACACACCAGCACATCTAACCCTGGGTATACAAATAACACTGAGTGCTCTGCATTTGTTTGTTTGCTACCGGCTTTTACTTTCTAGAAAAGTTAGTTTCACTGTCTGCTACCAATCATTACACTCCCAACGTTATATCTTGTTTTATTCTTTCTCGATCTCTCACTATTTCTTCCTCTTCTCCCAAACGTTATAAATCGTTACAACATAACGGACAGATAGATTCTCCAGCCTCGTGCTCTTTCACCCCCTTGAACATTTTACTGCTCTTGGCTTTGCTTATTCAATGCATTGCCACTATGTTTTCTGTATATATAGTCTGGTTGTGAGAGAGTGTACACTACTTTTTGTTTACGGGGAGGGGGTGTTGCCTTGTTCCAAATAAAATTTGCCATCTGGGATAATAAAGCCTCATACCTTGAACTGTCTCTGCCTTTTGAGTTATTCTGCTTGCAAAGGCTAGCGGCACTAATTATTAATGTGTGCTATGAGGGCTAGGCCTGAGGTTCAGCTATCATATTCTCATTGGCCTTCGTAGGGCGGTAACAGACGGCCTCCTCTCCGTCTTAATCCTAATTTATGCTTCAGCGATAGAGTATGATATGCGGCTAAAGTCGATGCACTTTACTGTCTGCAACTCTAGTACACTCATCTCACCAACAACTCTCTTCGTCATCTCCAATTGGTTGAGAACGCTGCAGCTCGCCTTTTAACTGGCTCACATGCAGTGGTGGAAAAAGTACTCAAATGTTTTACTTAAGTAAAAGTGTCAATGCTGCAATGTAGAAGTGCTCTGTTACAGGTAAAAGTCTGGAGTTAAAAATTTACTTGAGTGAAAGTACAAAAGTATTGGTATGAAAATGTACTTAAAGTACCAAAAGTAAAAGTACTGAAATGTTTGAAAATAGCAGATCAACAAGCTCGTATGAGCTTGTAGATCGGCTATTTTCAAATAGGCTAGGTATAAAATACGACTAAAGTGGTATGTATGGTGGTGGTAATGTATGTTTTATAATGTAATAATTGATATCTGCAAAGTAACTAGTAACTAAAGTTTTCAAACAATTGTAGTGGAGTAAAAGTACAATATTTGCCTCTGAGATGTAGTGGAGTAGAAGTAAAAGTATTGGAAATTGAAAATACTCAAGTAAAGTACAAATACCTCAAAAGAGTACATGTACTTAGTTACTTTACACCACTGCTCACATGCCATCCATCTTAGCATCCCTACAATGGCTGCCAGTCTCTTTTAGAACAGGGTAAAACATTTGACTCAAGGCCAGCTAAGGTCTGGTCTCGTTCAAATTTGTGAACTACTCTCCCCCTTTGAGCAAACACATAGCCTGAGATCCTCAGGCAAAAAGCACTGCTGGTTATTCCAAGGTCCTGGTAAAAAAAAACAAAATAAACAAGAAAGGAGACAGGGTTTTTGTAGTTAGAGCTCCTACACTTTTAAATGCGCCGCCTGAGGAAGTCTGGCTCGCTGAACCTTGTTTTAAATCCCTTCTTAACACATTGGGTGCCAGAGGTTTATTAAAATATTATACGTTGAGTGCCAGCATTTCTTCCATCCACTTGCGTTATACATTTCGTGCTGTGAGAAGCCCCGACGCGGAAATGCATGTAAACAAAGCGTGCGTGCGAGACGGCGGAGGGTCCCGACTAACGCCTGGAACAATAATATTTCCAACGCGACCCTCCATTGCAGCGTGATCGCCGATCGAAAACGGCTCGTTTCCACCACATTAAAAAGAAATGGAGATATTAAGCTTTTAATCAAGGAGATAACATTGAAAACGCCGACCGGAAGGATTTTTGACATGGAGCCACATCCAGCCTCTTCTTCTCAGAAACTGCTTGGGTGATGTCAAAGTTTCGTTTTAGCGCCCCACGTGGCCCACATGTATAAAAATAGAATTGGGTCAAAAACGGTCCGGACCGTTTTCGGCACTTCTCGTTTGGACCCTCAAAAACGGTCCGGACCGTTTTTGGCATTCAATGTGTTAACTATTTAAACCAGAGCACGTGAGCGGAGTTGAGCAGGGAAACATCCACATACTCCGCTATGCTCCCCCAAAACAGCCTTACAAGTTCTGTAACCCTCTGATCAGTTCGATAGGCTCTATGCATATAGTAGCCATGTTATTGGGCCTCTTCCTGTCTTCCTTCCGCAGGTGTTACCAATGATACTAATGAGGGCTCTGTTCCATTCTGGTCAAACAGAGTCAGGGTGCTGATATGTGCATTTTGGCTCACTAGAAACACTCTGCTACACCAGTGGGTCTCAAAGTGTGGTCCAGGGACCCTCATGGTTCCTTGAGGGGGTTCCACATGGCCCCTACTGGGTGTGTAACTCTGAGAGTGTACAAATGGAATCAAATGGACCCGGGACCATTTGGTTCCATTTGTACACTCTCAGAGTTATGGGGGTCCTTGAAATAAAAAGGTTTGAGAACCACTGTGCCACACAAAATCTAACAGAACCTTCATCTTATCTTACTACTATATAATTGACAAAAGCTCCGAAGTTCGGCAGCGATTCGCAAGCACAGGATCACTCCACATGCCTCCAAGACCCGTCAGAGACTGTTGATCAGAGCTATGGCTATGTTTTAGGCATCTTACCCCACCTCGAACAGTGATCGGACTCTCGGTTTGATTGATTCTCTGATTCGCCTATCAGACCCTCAGCCTGATCTGGCAGGTTGCCATAGCAACCAGATACAGGAAGTCTGACCTCTTTATCACATGACCGAGGTTGGGAGGTTGGGAGGTTGGGACTAGAGGTTAGGGCCGCAAAGCAATGCGGGGAGGGAGGAGAGGAGAGGAGAGGAGCCGAGAGGAGAGTTAGTATAATTGGAAGAGGCCCAATTTCTTTCCAATATGGCTGCTGTGCATAGAGCCTATTGGAGCCAGTCAATGAGGCCAAAATGATGACATTTTTACTCGACCATTAACTCATTCACTGCCAGATTTATTTCTGGCTGTGTTTGCCCACTGCCAGCAATTTTTTTTTTATTATTATTTTTTTTAACTTTCCACAGGTCACAAAAAATGTATATTCATTATGATCGCATGTCCAATCGTTTGTAAACACACACGCTATCCGTGCACGTTGCCCAGAGAACAAATATTCCAATCGTCTGGGCTATGCAGCTCCATGTGAACACGCCATTTCTCGTCAAAGATGCACGGTTCTCTTACTTTTTCAGCTCGCCACAGAAAATGTACATCCCTTACGATTGCGTGTCCGACTTATGTGCAGGATGTAATTTGCATACAGATATGAGGGGTCTTAATTGAATTACTACATTTTTGTTTTAATATTTTATTTTAAACCAAAAATCCTCACTCACACACTTATGTCAGTGTGCCAGTGATTACCCTCCCCTGTGCCAATGCTGGCACCACTGCACCAGTGCCTAAGGTTGCCTACCCCTGCTTTAGGGGAACAAGCAGGCCCATTCCCCTGAGTGATTACTTATAGAGGTAAATACCTTTGCGTGTCTCTGGACAGGAGTACAGTACTCTGCCTGTCGATAGGCTTCAAACACGGCAGCTTTCAATTGCGTACCGCTCCCCTGTGTGATCGTATACACATGATTACACGCTGCCACGGACAGCTCAAACCTCTCTGCCTTTTAAACCACTTAAGCCCTATGTCATACTCCGTCGTAGGAATGTGTCATTCGGTGAAAATAGCCTACCGGGTTCTACAAGCAAATTAAAACCCACTGTGCCTTTTAAAGTATTACAAGGCAGGGATAAGGGCACAGAGAAAAGTGAGAGGATCTGAAATGAATTTGACGTTTTTTAGTTTTTTTTCATGCTTTATTTCAGGGTGATATGACTTGAAATATCCCGATTATTAAAGAAGACTTTTGCCTTGATTACGATTAATGCCACTGTCGCCAAATGCTTGCTCAGGGGGGAAAACGTCAGGCCTGTATGTCCCATTATGTAAAGCATAGGTGCCCCATCCTGTGGGTGTCTCGGAGCCCGAGCACCCGCGGGGGAAAGCCGAGCTTCCGCAGGGAATGCGCCAGACGGGCGGTGTATGTGTAATGCTTTGTAACGTGCGCAGTACGCATGTCCCCGGCCTGATTCTGAATTCCCACAATGACATTCTGAGCGGATTTCTGTCACTCAAACTCTCTCTCTCTCTCTCTCTGTAATCTGCAAAGTTAGATTGTTAATTCCTTGTGCTAGTTCTCTCTCTCTCTCTCTCTCTCTCTCTCTCTCTCTCTCTCCCTCCCCCTCTCCCCCTCTCCCTCTCCCTCTCCCTCTGAGAGAGATATGTTATTGCCCGGCTCAAAATGCTCTCATCTCTAAGTAACCACTGTAGCCTAAACATATGGTTGCGTTTTGAGCTGCTGTCCGTGGTAATGGGTACACAGAGCTATAGGATGTACACATGGCTTTGTATCAGATGAGCGCACTGGGGACCAACTGGTTCCTATGAAAACTAATAGAATACGCACATCACTTCATTGAGGTGCTGGGTTGGAAAGTAATATGAAGAAAAAGAATAAACCCGCACACTCGTCTGCTCCAAGGTAAATTTATTGACAACGTTTCGAGCCAAGGCTCTTCATCAGGTCAAAACTCTGGTTCAAAAACTGGTTCCTGAAACGGGTATCGGCACCAGAAAACCAGTGCTTTGGCTGGGGGTGGGGGTGGGGGGGGGCACCCATGATGTAAAATGTCTTGAAACAACTCCTCGTCATTTGACACTATAATACATTTGAATTTAATTGAGTTGAATTTACAAATTGTGAAAACCAAGACTTTGTTGGTATGTGTTGTTGCAAACCCCATGTCTAGTTTTAATATCTCTCTCTGTACGAAGAAGCATGTGTTTTAGGATACACAGTTAAATGACATGGGATGTTCATGTGACATACTGTATGTCTGACTGTCCCCACACTGTATGTTCTGTACTTTAGATATCCCATGTATGAAATACAAAGGGTCGGGACCCAGTTTGGGAACCACTGCCTTGTACGATCCTACTCTAGCCGACCTCCAGGCCCCTAAGTGGCCATGTCGCTGCTGCTATCTGACAGATAAGCATTGCTTTCCACATACCTGACTCAGTGTTTTTGTTCTGGAGCTTTGTAACCATGGGGAGAGGGGAAAGGGGAACAGCCCAGGACCCTCTGAGCCATAAGTCACTGGGGACCCCCAGTAATATTACTGGGGTAAAATACAGAGCCCACCTGGATTATCCAGGTGGGCTCTAGACTATCGAGAGAGCCAGGCTGACATGGGAACGCTCCTGATGGCTTAGCCATGCACCACGTGGAGGTTTTAGAACCACCACCACTGGGGACTGACTTACCCCACTCTCTCTCTAACCGCCTGTGAGCACTCCTCCTGTGCTCCTTTGTGCTCCCTTGATGGGACATGGCTGAGCCAGCTGTTTATTTTCACTTCAGACATGGAGAGCAGAGAAGCCCCCAGGGCCTTCTTGTCCACTACAACTTTGCTGTTCCATGCTCAAAGTGCAGGGAGCTAGCCAGTGACCCCCATTCCCCAATCTCCCCTCTACCCAACTGAGGGGTGCCCTAGGGCTAGGCCAACTAAACTTTTAGACCAGACCCCCTCAATACAAAAAGTACCACCTGTCTGTCTGTCCACCAAGCGCCACAGAAAACAATTGCCGACACACTTCACAATGCGCTTTAAAATCATCACTGATGCTGTCGAGCAAGGATTTGCATCTTCCCACTCACGTCTGTACATTTGCAGGAGTCTTTTGAGGACGCGGTGCAGTATCGGACGTAGACGGTTTTAAAATGCGCGGGTGCAGTGAGCAGCGCTGGTGTCTGTAACTAGGCAACTGCAGGGCAGGCAGAGAGGATTGGCACAGGGCGCAAGAGACACAGGCTCACGCAGCCGCGGGAAGTCTATGCTCGCGTGAGTGGGTCCTGCCACGACAATATTGCTGGGCTAATATTTCCTGCGTTTTATCTTGTTCATTATTGTTAAATTCAGTGTTGATGCGTGTGTGTGTGTGACAGACGTGTATGGGGCATTTATGAATTTCAACACGGGACGCAACATTTAATTGTCAAATAAAGGACGATTCCGTATTTTACGGGAACCCTACGACCCCAGCCCTGCTAAGCTCCCGCACTCGCCCCCCTCACTATTACTAGACACATTTACAAACTCATTTGTGAAGAAATTTCTTGGAAATTAATTTATTCCAGATTTTTTTGTAATATCCCCTGGCTATAAAAAGGATAGGATTTTTTCTGCCTATTTTTTCTTAGGACCTGACCATTAAGGTATCATAATTTCACTTTCTTCCTTTAAAAACCCAATAAATCGGCAAAAAAACAGAGGGGGAATATTGCCACGACATCTCATTTCTCCTCCAAACGAGCGCGGGTGACGTGTGACTGATGAAGGCAGAGCGGGGTCACATATGGCAGGCTGACAGAGAGGTATGGCGTGTAGACGTTGCAGGATGTATAGCGCAGCGGCGGCCATGCGGTAAAAGCGGCGAGTCAGTCGGTATGAGGCAGAGGAAGAGGTATCAGGCCGCTGTGCAGCGGCAGCAGGCTCACACTGAATATCACAGGAGTGCAAACTGCACTGCTGAATAATAGATGGCAGCTTCAGTACGGAGAACATCAAGCTGCAGTGCAACATGAGGGTGGGTTATCTCACACAACACTGAGGCTACTGATACGCACACTTTGACTTTCAGGAGCAACACACTCACCCACAGCCACAATAATCAGACTAACAACCACCACGAAAACAACTCTCCTAAGGGCCATTCAACCCAATCACGATAACGATAAACATGTCGTTTTAAAAACCTGCTGTGACTCAAACGGATGGCAGCGTCCACGCCACAACAACCATAACGACAACTATAGTCGTGAACGATATTGTTTGGATGGCTTTCAGCGCGATAGAAGCATCGACAGCCATTCCAAATCCATCAAACATCTGGGATGCAATCTGTCACTCGCCCTTGAAAGGCGTGGTTATTAACGGAGATGATCGAGACTATTATGATCAGCTAAACGCTTAATAATCAGTCAGAGTCAGATTATCCATAGGCCTATATTCTATTGCATGCGTCTTTCAGAACCACAGATATCTCTCACTCTCTTTCTCGCTCCCCCTCTGTGTGTGCTTTGACACAGCTGGACTGTACAGTGCGTTTGATGCCACTGTTTACAGAACGTTATCGTTCTTCAGTGTGGATGCTCAAAAATTATGGTTATAGTTTATAGTAATAGTTATCATGCTCAGTGGCGCTTTAAAGGAGAACTTTGTCGTTGTTGTTTTTATTTTCCACCTGGACCCTAATTTGCAATCATTTAGAAAGAAAAAAAAAGGTTTATGAACATATGTTTGAAAATGGGTGAACTGCTGCTTAGATTTTAGGGATCTGATCCATTTCCGAGCTTTTGTATATTTTTCACCCCATTGTGCTCTGTGTGTCAAATACACAGACAATATCCATAACAAGCCATATAGCGAGTTAGACAAATTGTATTGATTATTTAGCACTAAACAATCTTTACTTAAAGGACGACTTTTCAACCTATATTCATATAATTGGTCCTCACTAACGCTGCTCATTATAATATGGCACAATTTTTTGTCTACTCAGTCTGTGTCTCAGAGGAGGGCTGTGGACAGTTCAGAAACCCGCCTACCAGTGTCATCATCGATGGGGAATCCAAGCTAATATAAACTGCAGGCTTTCAATTCCTGGAAAATAATGGAAGACATTGTTCTTGTGTAAAAAAAAGTAAAAATTGCAATTGAATACAAATTTTAAAAAAGCCTAACGTAAGTGTCCACAGCCCTCCTATGAGACACAGAGCAAACAGATATATATATATTTTTGTTTTACCATGTTATCATGAGCATTAGTGAGGACAGGACCAATTATATGAAGATAAGGTTGAAAATGGGTGAAGTCGTCCTTTAAATGTTTGCCCATGATCTGCAGAGCACTGTTGCTGCAAAGCTGGTTTCAATACTAATGTAAATGGCGGTGCCTTGAAATATTTTAATTACACACTCTAATGAATTGCAGTGTTGCAGAACGAGCATGCCATATTTGAAAATACCATGCTTTGGGTGATTTGTTCGGGCCAGCCCTACTTGATTTAATGTTATATGCACAATTGTGTTGCTTGGCAGAAATGAAGTGTTTTTAACTGAAATAAATCAGTTTTTCCAGTTTTGTTTATATGGGTTGAAATCTCTCTCTCTCTCTCTCTCTCTCTCTCTCTCTCTCTCTCTCTCTCTCTCTCTCTCTCTCTCTCTCTCTCTCTCTCTCTCTCTCTCTCTCTCTCTCTCTCTCTCTCTCTCTCTCTCTCTCTCTCTCTCTCTCTCTCTCTCTCTCTCTCTCTCTCTCGTGGAAAAGAGCCTCAATTAAAGAACAATTGGCACTCATCATCTGATACAACAAAATCGAGGCAGTCCACATGTTTCATGAATCCCACGTTGGTTTTTCATATCTTCCTCAAGAACAAAAGTAAGACTTTAATGAGAATTTAATGAGGCCCATTGTCTTTTTCTCGTGATTCCCATGTACTCTTTAATGTTGGTTGGTTCTAAGCATTATCCTCTATAAAACGTCAAGGGTAGCACTTGTTTTAAGTAAGTAAACTACTGTATGGAAAATAATCAGTAGTGGACAAAGTAAGTACTCAACCCCAGTACTTGAATCAAAGTATAGATACTCCTGGTCAAATATTACTCAACTACAAGTGAAAGTTGCTCAGTCAAATATGTTCTTGAAATCAAATACAGGAGCACTTGCTTTAAAAGTACATTTTGTTTTAATATCAATGCATTTATATAGAAATTTTGAAATATTCCAAAAGTGTTCAAACATTTTCTAAAATTGCATTTTGACGAGTTGAGAGCTTGTAGATTGAAATATGGCTTAAAGGAGTAGTTCACCCAAAAAATAACTTATTTTCTATCAATTACGCACCCCATGAAGCCTTGAATTCACAGCGATTTTTTTGTTTTTGATGCATTCCTAAGCCAATAATTTGATGACTGGCGCAGTCTCCGGTAGGAGACTCTGTCGGTCATCAAATTATTACAAAAACAAAGAAATCTCCATGAATTCAAGGCTTCATGGGGTGTGTAATTGATAGAAAATAAGATTTGTTTTTGGGTGAACTACTCCTTTAATTGGTAAATATATAATGTATTTTTCTAAGTTTGCGTCCCAGGGGGCCCGAATTCCTACAAAGGTAATACAATATTTCTTCTTTGAAAGTGGAGTGAAAATGTACTTAAGTACAGCATTCAAGTAAATGTTCTTTGCTGTACTGTCCACCACGGATGGCTAAATCCAAAAGCATTCAATATAAAGTAAAATCCTAGAGAGCCAGAATAATCAAACTACCCTGAAACAACCCCAAAAAGGACAAGTCAGTCCTACATTTGGAATTCGACGAACGCAAACAAACGCTCTGTGAACTTTTGGGGGTATTTGTCCCCTTGAGCGGCTTGTCAGCGGATGTGACTGCTGCGTGGACCTATCCGTCTAGCCAGGGGGGAGAGAGAGAGAGAGAGAGAGAGAGAGAGAGAGAGAGACGAGAGAGAGAGAGAGAGAGAGAGAGAGAGAGAGAGCAGTGGTGTAAAGTAGCTAAGTACATTTACTCAAGTACTGTACTTAAGTACAATTTTGAGGTACTTTTTTCCTTTACTGGAGTATTTGCAATTGTATATACTTTTACTTCTATTCCACTACATCTCAGAGGCAAATATTGTACTTTTACTCCACTACAATTATTTGAAAACTTTAGTTACTAGTTACTTTGCAGATATACATTATTACATTATAAAACATATATTAACCACTTTAGCCCTATTTTATACCTAGGCTATTTGAAAATAGCCGATCTACAAGCGTCGCATCACGTTGTTGTGTGCTTGTAGATCTGCTATTTTCAAACATTTTAGTACTTTTACTTTTGGTACTTTAAGTACATTATTTGACCAATACTTTTGTACTTTTATTCGAGTACATTTAGAATTCCGGACTTTTACCTGTAACGGAGTGCTTCTACATTGCAGTATTGATACTTTTACTTAAGTAAAACATTTGAGTACTTGTCCACCACTGAGAGAGAGAGAGAGAGAGAGAGAGAGAGAGAGAGATAGAGAGAGAGAGAGAGAGAGAGAGAGAGAGAGAGAGAGAGAGAGAGAGAGAGACGGTGGGACGGGGGGGATGGAGACAAGCTTAGAGCCATCACTCACTCTTGCCGCTCCGGAGGCTGCGGTTGTAGCCCACGGGGCTGAAGAACTCGAAGATGAAGACAGTCACTGCCACGACGGTCAGACACATGACAAACATCATCACCCAGACGGCCGGACTGTAAGGCTCTGTGGAGGACAGGAAGGGAACACATGAGGACACACTTCATAAATAAAACACACACGACAAAGACAGCAACAGACCACAATGCTTCAACCACTTAAACCAGAACCATATGTCCAAACTAAGTCCGGCCCGGGGGTGCCAATCATGATTTTTATATTGTCGCTGTCGGTGAGAGACCTCTTCCACATTCTACCTTTTTGTGTTTTTTTTTACGCAATAAACTCATTCACTGCAACAACAAAAAAAAGGCCAAAAAGCAGTCAAGTTTGAAGTAGTCACAGAATATTTATCTCCAGTATGATCGATCCCCTGATGGTTGCTAATCACGGAGGGTTTCACTGTGCTTCCGTGAAAAAAAGAAAAGTGTCATCGCGATTCCCGTTCGCTTGTTATACCCAGTTGAAAATAGCATGTTTCGCTCAAAAAATATATGGTAAAACACAGGAGCAGAGATTCAGAATATTTCCCTAATATTTTAACCAGGAAGTGAATGGAGCAGTAAATCTTTGGATCACGTTATCTCCTGGTTCTGTGTGAAAAACGGGGGGGGGGGGGGGGGTGTATATATATATATATATATATATAATATATATATATATATATATATATATATATATATATCTACAAGCTCGTTAATCGCATCTCGATCTAAACATTTTTTTTGATTTGAAAATTTTATTGGAGGATAAACCCCTTGAGATGGAGCATCTCGTCTTCCAGGGGGTCCTCAGGCACAACACACAAACACTGACACAAAACAATCACATAACATACAACAACAACAAAACATACACATAAGGGCTCTCACACCATCCCAGACCAGTCTACATCTGTTATGCCATAATAAAAATAATAATAAAAATAAAATAATAATAAAACAATCAATTATGAAATCAAATTCAACAAGAATACATGGCAACATATGTCATCTCCAGTCCGAAGTCAAAACCCATAACCCCCCAAGCCGACTCCGCGAACCCCGATTGTCTTTCCGCTAAGCCAACTTTATGAATTTAAAAGCAAGAACAGTTAGATTTTAGGAATCAAGCAGAGATATTTTGAAAACAGAAAATGAAATAATTGATCTAAGTAAAGTGGATAAATTGTTCCAATCAGAAGGTGCTTTAAACTTAAAAGAACGTCTCCAATTTCTTTGTTTATACCGACAGGTACCTCAAAAACAGGTTGTTGTGTATGTCTTAATGGGTATCTTGAACTGAACGGAACTAAAAGCTCTTTCAAATAAGAAGGATAATTAAAGTAAATACATTTAAAAACAAAAAGCAACCAATGAAAATGTCTCCTATCATGAGGAGATAACCAGTTTAACGTATCATACAGAACACAGTGATGTGTACTGTAAGGACACCGGAGTACAAATCTACATATATTATTGTAAACTACATTTAACGAATGAAGATGTGTCTCAGAGGTGTTCTGATAAATGATGTCACAATAGTCAATGATAGGAAGTAGAAGCTGCTGAACAATATGTTTTCTTATTTGAAAAGTAAAACAGTTTATTGATCTATACATTAATCTGAGACCATTATTTACTTTACTCCTAAGAGAATCGATATGGGGCTTAAAAGAAAATTCCGAATCTAACCAAAGGCCTAAGTATTTGAATGTTTCCACTGTTTTAAGGGGAGAGCCATCTGTAAAAAAAATAGATAATTCAGAGGATGTACGATTAAGAAAATACCGAGTACCAAACACCATGCTGCACGACTTCTGCTTGTTTAATATAAGATTATTATTTAAAAGCCATTTTTGAACCAGATTGAATTCCGTTTGCAAGGAGCATTGAATTTTGGATATATCACAATCAGATGTATAAATAGCTGTGTCATCAGCATATAACTGTATGGAGCAATTTGTACATATTTTGGGAAGATCATTAATGAAAATGGAAAAAAGTAAAGGACCTAAGATTGATCCTTGTGGTACACCCTTTTCCATCACCAAGAAATCCGATTTAACATCATTAAAAGAAACACACTGACGACGATTATGAAGGTAGGAACTAAACCAAAGTAATGCCTGTCGAGAAAGGCCAAAATCATAAAGTTTATCCAAAAGAAGATAATGATCAACTAAATCAAAAGCCTTAGATAAATCAATAAAAATAGAACCTAATAATTTACTCTTATCTAAGGCGGAGTATACATCATCCGAAAATTTAACAAGAGCAGTAGTAGTGGAGAAATTGGAACGGAAACCTGACTGAAATGGGGATAAAATATTGAGATCATTAATATATTTAGATAATTGATTATAAATGAGCTTTTCAAATATTTTTGCCATTGAACAGATAATAGAAATGGGTCTATAATTATTAACTTCTAAAGGATCACCACCTTTAAAAAGTGGAGTGACCTTTGCACATTTCCAGATTGATGGAAGTTGACAAGTTGATAGGGACAAATTAAATAAATCTGCAAGAGGGAAGATGAGAACTTGAGAAGCTAATTTAATAAACTTGGCCTCTAATCCGTCTGGACCAGAGGCACATCCAATCTTAAGTTCTGAAATAACTTGTGAAATTTCTGTAGGTAATATTCGTCTAAATGAAAATGAACCATTAATAGGACTACTAACATGATTATTTAAATAAGGAGAATCAAAAGAATAAATCTCGCATCTCGATCTAAACATGTTGATGTTGCACAAAATCATAGATAACTCCCACATCTAACTCACACTCTAATGTTAAATTGATAGCAGATCTACAAGCTAGATGAGCTATTTTAGCTTTTCGTCATACAAATGCAGGGTTTAAGTGGGTAAACTGCCTGAAAAACACAAGTGTCTGAGGTCATGCGTGCAGTGAACACACATGTGGGGGGTTCCAGCTTTAAGATGTAAGAAGGGGGGGGCTCCAATGAAAAGAGGTTGGGAACCACTACAGATGCATGAGGTCTAATTGAATACCAAGATGCCAGGAAATACAGTAACTCAAATGCCCTTGAGCAAGGCACTTAAACCCTACATACTGTACATATTTGGGTCTCCCAGGGGTCTATACTCGGTCCCTTCCTTTTTTCCATCTTCACCAAATGTCTTCGGCGCAAATAGATGAGCTACAAGCTCACAACGCGTCTTGTTTTTGTTGAATGTTCACCGCAGAACAGGGATGCTAGGGTTTAAGGGTTACAGATGCCTGAGGTCATTGGATCAAATCCCATGAATGGCAGGGAATACAGTATACAAGTTTCAAGGTTGGTTTCTTTGTCATTTGAACCTTGAACCTTGTATACTGTATACAGCGTGAGTCTGGAAACTGACTCAAATGGCGTAGAGCGAGACACTTGAAAAAATAGAATCCGGCCACTCGATCATGCTTATAGTGAGTTTATTCGATTACCAGCAAGGTGACGTTCCGAGCATCTTAGCTCTTCCCGACTCTCCAAACGTCACCTTGGTGGTAATCGGATAAACTCACTCTGGGAGCATGACCCAGTGTGCAGATTCTATTTTTCTACTTTAACGTGTCCTTCTGTCCAGCAGCTGAGATGTTATTTCACACAGTGTGTGCTTTTGGACAAAGCACACACTGTGCTTTGTCAACTGTTTGCAAGACAACGTAATGGCTATTATGCCCACACTCCTCTAGTGAAGCTATGCCGTGAAAGAGCAGTCGTTCTCTGTCAACTTTGCTTTCACTGCATGGATAAATGAGATCAAAGGGTCTTTCAAATGACAAGAATGCTGTGTTCAACATCAAGTAAAGATATTGACGATATGAGATAGTTGTTGAAATAGATAGTTGTTGAAATATGACACGAAATGTTGGCACCATGTTGAATCATTAACGTGTTTTTTTTTCTCCTCAATTCTTTTGTTGAATTATGTTGAATCATTAATGTCTTTTTCTCTCAATTATTACTATTTTTTTCCCTTTCTTTTTCATTCTCTCCCAGTTTAGTCGTCGTGCTAATTCCCAATTCCCCCACGTAGTGCCTGCTGACCCCTACTGGTTGCACTCGGGGCGGGCGTAGCATGTGTATTTAATCCTTAGAGCCTCACTAACTATAATGAGGCTTAAAAGGATTAAAATCAGGTTCTATTCCTAACCATTACAAGGCCAGAACAATAAACAAGCTAGCATCGTAGCCCCCCGAGCAGCTTGACTCCAGTTCAACTGGCTCCGTCAGTTTGAATTACCCGAGGGACATCAGTAGGAAATGACCCATAGAAAATAGACATGATACATTATTTATATTTGGGGATGTGGGGGGCGTTGCCAATGAAGAGAAAATTGAAGCCGCCGGAGCAGACCTAATCTGCACTGGTCCATAAGCACACTGTTTGTTTCCTCGTCTGCTCATTGCGGCGTTGAGGACAGTGAGATGATCCCCTGGAGGCCGACGGCTCCACTGACACAGTCAAATTAATAAGCTAGGGAGACGTGATTGGCCCAGAGGGAGCACCCTCGCCTTGCCAAACGGCGGCTGAAATCTGAACAGTTTCATTCCATTACAGCAGCGTTTCCCAACCTGTGGGCAGGGGCCCACTGGCCCCAAATAATTGGCAAAACAGAAAGATTTGTTTCTTTAAAAACTTTGAAATGTTTTGTTGGGTTCAATTGGTCTAAGCTGGAACACAATAAGTGATTCCCACCCAAGTGCCCACCCATCAGACGGGTGGGCTGGGAACACTTCCAAGATTTTCTAGTGGGCCCTGATCCAGAGAAGATAGGAACCACTGCAGTTACAATTACATTCCTTTATTTTCTTTTTTTAACATAATTTCCTCCTCACTTTGTTGTAGCTACTTAAGACAATTACCTCCAATTAGCAATTACACACATTTGGTGCTGTGTGCCCCCTCCCTGTCAACATATCTTAACCCATTCAATACGGGAACACATCTACACATTTCTTCTAAATACTACATGGTTTCTGAAAAACGTATAATTACTACTGTATGCTAAATATCAGTGCTGCTGAAACTTTTTCATGTCAAGGATCTCCAAAATTATATGTATTTAGCGGCCAACCACCATCTCAAAATATTTAGTTCCAGGGACCCCCAGAAGCAAAATAATTGAGTTACAAATGTTCACTTTAAAAAATTATTATATTTAAAGATTTGCTAAAATGTTCATGATTAAAACAAAAATTGCAGAACTACAAGCTCATAGAGTGCCACGCTATGAGCTTGTCAAATTTGCTATTTTTGAATAGCTAAATAAATCTTAAAATGACACAGATGCGTTCCCGGTTTTAATGGGTTAAAGGTGTACTTGCTGGGTCTCAGGGGTGGGCTGTGGACAGTTCAGTAACCTGCCTACCAATGACATCATCAGTGGGGATTCCAAGCTAATGGAAGCTACAGCCTTTCTCTTCCTGGAAAGTTAGCAAGCTGAAAAAGAAACCCTAGCGCCTGCATCAATTTAAAAAAAAATACCACCAATGATGTCATCGGTAGGCACATTTTCGAACCGTCCACAGTCCACCACTGAGACACAGAGCGTGTAGACAGAAATGGCACCATTCCATAGTGAGCATTAGTGAGGACCCATATACTGTATGGAGCTGTAGTTGAAAAAAAAGGCCAAATGTTCCTTTAAGGTTTAATGACATTCACTTTTACACCACATTCAAAGTCTTTGTCCTGGTCCTTCAAAAGTGTACAAAAAGTTTTAAGTGAAAATTCCATTCCAGTGATCAATGGCAGGTGTTTTTCTCTCACATTTCTAAAGCCTTTTCAACTGCAATGAAAAAAGAAATCTTTGCCTGCGGGTGTCGCTGGTGAGGGATTTTGCCTGTCAATCATCGCCTCTGCTCCGCCCCCCCCAAAGGAAAGGATAGGGGAGGGGAGGGGCGAGGAGGAGAGTGGGCGGGATTATTCGACTGTGACCTCACTGTCGAAGGGCCAAGCTCAGATTACTTTTCAGCCTAATTATTCAGAAAACCCCAGACCACAGAAAATCCACTGAATGTTCTAAGTTCAGGTTTTTTGGGTGTAATTGAGGACATAAAACCCCAAATAAAACATTGAAAATAAAAAAAGTGAAAATGAATGTCATGATACCTTTAAGCTTGGTTTACCAGTCTTTAAGTGTTGGCACCTAAGCAGCTGTATAGCTCCGCTTGTCCACCCGCTACAGCCTTACAACATCAAGAACAGCAGTTTGTAAGATATGGACGATTAACATATCTTCATGCTCAGCCACCTTGATGTTCAGACATGAATGTCAGCTCTTTCTAACTATTGTCTTTGGTCGTAATCAGTTACACTAAGCATCTGTACCATGTGCCAGCTATTATTATGAATACATGGGCCATGAAAAATTAAGCGTTAATCTTAATGGCTCATTGTAAGAGACACAGTAGCTGTGTGTGCTATCTGTCTCGTTCACCTACACGCAACGCGTTGATTAACGTCACAAATTAATCCGCGTCCTTCTCGCCTCTGTTTGAGGTGGCAGCTTGGATGCTGCCAGTCTACTCAAGTTAAATCCTTGGTGTTAACCCATTCAGACCGGGAACGCTTCTGTGTCATTTTAGATTTCTTTGGGTATTAAAAAATATCAGATATGCAAGCTCATAGCGCGGCACCGAGTGCCGCGCTATGAGCTTGTAGATCTGCTATTTTTGAAAAATCTTGAAAATTCGTGAAAATCTTTTAATATATATATTTTGTAAAGCGAACATTTGTAACTCAAATCTTATTGCTTCTGGGGATTCTACAAATATCTTCTAACAAATATCCTAACAGTTTTTTGAAAAAAACTTTTTTATTATATCAGTGGTTCTCAAACCTTTTCACGTCAAGGACCACCCAAAATTAAATGTATTTGGCTGCGGACCCCCATCTCAAAATATTCTGTTCCAGGGACTCCCCAGAAGCAAAGATTTTAGTTAAAAATGTTCGCTTTAAAATATACATATATTCAAAGATTTGCACAGATTTTCAAGAATTTTCAAAATAGCAGATCTTCAAGCTCATAGTGCAGCACTCTGTGCCGCGCTACGAGCTTATATATCTGCTATTTTTGAATAGCCAAATCAATCTTAAAATGACACAGATGCGTGCCCGGTCTTAACGGGTTAATTTGACTTAAATGAACACTGAGGATTTCCCTGTGTAGACTGGTAGCATCCAAGCCGGCAAGCGGCATAAGAACATTTGATAGAGTGCCAACCTGTATTACAGAATAAGTCTGTCTTTATGTACCATGCTTTGTGCCACGACTTTGTTCTCACCCTGTGGTCCCATACTATTGTATGTCTTGGCTCAATTTAATCTCACAACAACGGCACCTTCATCTCTCTCTTTAAGTACTCTGCTGCTGTTGAATCAGTTTGCTAGAGGTTTTTAAACTTTTTTTTCCATTTCCCCAGAATTCTAAATAAGAATCTACATGAATGAATGAGTTACGCCCGATCTATACTTGATTGCGAGGCAGAAAATAGCCGACCTACAAGCTTTTAGGTCTTCATCAATCATCAGGGTACAAATGGACCAATCATCGAGCAGACATTTTATATACGTGATTGATGAGTGAATACAGGTGGGTGATAATAATGGATCACAATTATAGCCCAATCCCAATGCTTAAACTTTCCATCCTCTCGTCCTCCACTCGCGGCTTAGCCCCACCTTCGAGCGAGGAGTACAGGCGAGGATCGCGTTCACATTAAGGAATCGGAATGCTCCACGCTCAGTCAGCGTCATTTTGTAGTGACGGCAATTACTGTAATTACAATGTATCACAAATCGAAATAAGACACGTTGTCAAGCATTGGAATAGTGGTTCTCGAATTGGGGTCCAGGGACTGTCAGAGATATTTTTAATAAGGTAAACATTCAAATGAACTTTGCTTCCCAGGGCCTTAATTTGTGCTGTGGGACCCCACCCTGACTGGCACCTTTTGATACATTTGCATCCTTTTGCCATCATGCTGGTTGATAAATAAAGTAAGTAGATTAACATGTCTGAGTGGGGGTCACAGGAAGGGTGATAGGTGTTTCTGCCCCTGGGTGAAACAAAAGGATTTATAATAAAGACAGTCTTTCATGTGTTTATCTATGTTTATCAAACGGTTGGAAGTTGGAGGTGGGATTACAATATATTGCCATTTGGTGGCATGTGTAAATAAGTTCTATATTGCTGAAATTGTAAGTATTGAAACTCCTTTTGATAAAAAAATATATCACTCATTCTTCTCAAACTGTGAACTTGTCTTTGCCTTATTTTGTTTATTCTATTTGACTGAGTCCCCATTCAGATTTCCAGCAGATCCTGATCCTTGAAGGGGTTCCAAATGGACCCTTACAGGTCCTAGAAATGTAAAAGTTTGGGAACCACTGATCTAAACCCTATTTGGGACCAGTATCCTAAAAAAAATGGTCATGGAAAAAACCTAATCACAAGGAAACAACGCCTTTCAATACATCTTTCAGCACCACGGACAGCAGCCCTACCCGTCATGCCTGAGGACTAAAAGTAATTCAGCACCAGCACTGAGCGGACAGCTCTGTGTGGGTCCATTTGGTTCAATGTTGTACACTCTCAAGAGTTAATCTCTTTAACTGCCAGAGAATATACATTAATAAACTCACCCTTGCCAGCGATTTTTGTGTTTTATAACCTTTTTTCAGTAGTAGTCACAGAAGATTTATCTCCAGTATAATCGATCCCCTGATGGTTGCTAATCACTGAGGGTTTCACTGTGTGGTTTCACAAAAGTCAACGAGGTCATCGCGACCTCGTTGACATTTGTTGTCTGCCTTTGAAAATAGCATGTCTGGACCAAAAATACATAGTAAAAAAAAAAGTACGCAGGAGCCGAGATACAGCATTTTTAAGTAATAAGTTAACCAGGAAGTGAATGGAGCAGTAAATCTTTGGATTGCGTTATCTCTGGTTCTGTGTTTCTCTGGTTTTATTGACACGTTAACGCGTCCATGGCCATGTGGACCAAGTACCAATTGACTCAAAAACGCGTCCATGGCAGTAAAGGGTTCTTGAAATAACCTTTTTAGGCCGCGACCCCACCAAAATAATCATATTTGAAATGGGAACCCCCCCCACCCTGACAAGCATTTAAAAATGTAGGAGTTGAGACATAACATTTAGTTTGACTCAGTTCCCAAAGATAAATATTCTATTTTCACAATATTTGCCTCTTTCTTATATTATTTGACAATTTGGCCAACGTTTGACCAGTTGTTATGGTATATTTTGTTTATTACTTTTTTTTTGTTGCAGTAATGGTATTTTTTTTCCCTCTTTTTTCATTCTTTGGTATTAAAAGTCCTTAAATTGTCACTTCAGTGTCATCTGGGGACCCCCCTTCAAATTCTTGTGGGGACCCCCCTGGGGGTCCCCGACCCACAGGTTGAGAGCCACTGCATTAGAACATCTGGGACGACAAGCATGACGACGTCTCCTTACCGAGGAACGCGGACGGCGAGACGGTCCCGTTGCTGCGCGACACCATGACGCTGATGCCCGTCTCCACGAAGGGGACGGAGAAGTCCACCACCTCAGACCTCTCCTCGTTGATGGTCAGAGAGCCGATGGCCATGTCTGCACGCTTGTAGACCACCTGTAGGAGGAGACAGTGGAGTGGTATGAGAAAACCATGAATGATTACCCATGGGGCTCGGAGCAACTGCAAATGTGGGCCCCAAAGTATTAGTATGTCATCATCGTTAATACATGATGTAAGGGGCCTGGTATTGTTTCATGAGACGCACACACGCACCCACGCACGCACACACACGTGCACGCACACACACACATACATGCACGCATGTGGACACACACACCATTTTCACGTTTTGTCTTGCCATTTGTATCCCTAAACCTAAACAGGCCCCTATAGCTAAACCCATAACCCCAACATCTAAGCTTAACATCTAGATGCCTAATCCGAACCCCAACTTTTTGGGGTCATGGTCAATTAATGGTCAATTAACCTTAGCTCTAACACACACACACAAGCCCGCCCGCCCACCCACCCACCCACCCGCACCCGCACACGCACACACACACACACACGCACACGCACACGCACACGCACACGCACACGCACACGCACACACACGCACGCACATGCACACACACACACACACACACACACACACACACACACACACACAGAGAAGCTTTTCTCCTCCAGTGTCATCTTGCTGCCCCAGTGCTGCTATTTTAATTAATTTTCCCCAGGCCTTGTCACTTTAATGCATTACAGTTATCCAGTCGTTGCGATGTTTCCCACCGTAACAAGTTCTGCTATTTGGAAGAGTCTCTAATCCAATCCACTTGGGTCTCTCTGCTTGTCATCTCGCCTTCCCTTACAATGACGTTAGCAAAGATGAAGCCAATATTAATATTTTCTCAAATCCTCAAAGGGGCGTATAGCTGGGTTCCTTCCAAGCCGAGCTACAATGAAGAACAATTCCGACGCATCATCCCAGGAGTGCATTAACCATTGTGCATCTATTTATCCTATCAAATTAACCCATTAAGACCGGTGAACGCATCTGTGTCATTTTCGATTTTTTGACAATTCAAAAATCTGCTATTTTTCGGGGAAAAAACGTGAAAATTTGTGCAAATCTTTGAATATATATATTTTTTTAAAGCGAACATTTTTCACTCAAATCTTTGCTTCTCGGGATCCCTGGAAAAAAATATTTTGAGATGGGGGTCCGCGGCCAAAAACATATATAATTTTGGGGGTCCTTGACATGAAAAGGTTTTGAACACACCACTGTACCAACATACGTTTTTTCCAGAAAACCGTTTATTTTATTTTCATGATTTTTATTTGATCAGCCTCGGGTCTTAATGGGATAAGCTCCCACGTGTCCGTCCGTCCGTCAAACGAAAAAAGAAAAGAAAACAGATACCCAGAAAACCGCTGCGTGAGCTGATCCCAAAGAGTCAAACGTTAATCTACATTAGACATGGCACATCTGTACTTCAGAGCGAAAGAGAAGGGAGGGGGGGGGGGGGGGGGGTCAGAAAACCCGGGGAGAGGAGTGGAGGGACAGAGGGAGATCGAGGATGGAGGCCAAAGCCTTTGGATTACCTGATCAAAGAGCGCCACAGCTCTGCCCACCCCCCCTGATCTAGAGACCACACATTAGCTGCAGAACATAGAGGAGGAAAAAAGAGCTGGCTCGCTCCCCTGTGCATGGTAATGTGGCTCAGTATAGACAATGGGGGGCTGGATGGGGCTCAAGTCTTAACCCAATTAGACCGGGAACGCAGCTGTGTGTCATTTTAAGATTTCTTTGGGCTATTCAAAAATAGCAGATCTAGAAGCTCACAACGCGGCACCGAGTGCTATGAGCTTGTAGATCTGCTATTTTTGAAAAGTCTTGAACATTTTGTGCAAATCTTTGGATATATATTTTTTTAAAGCGAACATTTGTAACTCAAATCTTGCTTCTGGGGATCTCTGGAACAACATATTTTTATATATTTTTTATTTTTATATTTGCATTTTTTATATATCTTTTATATAACTTTTTATATTTTTTATGTAAAACAAAAAAATGATTTTTAGAATCGGCCTCAGGCCTTAATGGGTTAAAATTGCATATAGGCTACATAATGAGAGGGAGAGAGAGAGAGAGAGAGAGAGAGAGAGAGAGAGAGAGAGAGAGAGAGAGAGAGAGAGAGAGGGAATGTTAGTTGATAGTTTTTGGATCCCATAGCAACTGGAGTTGGCCTTTGGCACATAGAGAATGTCCCCTCCTGTGGGACAGACAGAGCCACAGTAGGATGCTTTAGCGGAACAACGTCCCCCTGTACCCATCTGAGAGAGAGAGAGAGAGAGAGTGTGTGTGTGTGTGTGTGTGTGTGTGTGTGTGTGTGTGTGTGTGTGTGTGTGTGTGTGTGTGTGTGTGTGTGTTCACATCAAACCATCTGGGTGTACTTGTGTCTTTCTGTTCGAATGTTTATTTGGTGTGTACTCCATGGTCCATCGATTGGTTCATGAACAGCAGTGTGTGTGTGTGTGTGTGTGTGTGTGTGTGTGTGTGTGTGTGTGTGTGTGTGTGTGTGTGTGAGTGAGTGAGTGAGTGAGTGAGTGTGTGTGTGCGTGCTAGCGTGCCCGCGTGCCTGCGTACATGGCATAATGCCACACACACTGCCAGAAAAAAGTTCACTAAGCGAAACCGTACAGCTTGGCAGGGGGTGTCTGGCACTGTGTGTGCATGTGAGTGTGTGTGTGTGTGCATGTGAGTGTGTGTGTGCATGTGAGTGTGTGCCTGCCTGCCTGTGTGTGTGCGTGCGTGTGTGCCTGCGTTGTGTGCATGAGCATGTCTGTGGCAGAGGAATGGCTGTGTACGTGAATACATTATTTGTGCATTCTACACATTCCACAGCATGCATATCTGAGTGTATGTTTCATGTAGCACAGCAGCATATTTGAACAGTAATGTATCTACATTGCACTTTGAATGCATCAGCACTTTGTCTTTCTTTTTTTTTTACCAATGTTGTCTGCTCTCTCTGTACTTTATAACGTGTTTAATGCCTTTGCCTCTATTTAACACATTGAATGCCAAAAACGGACCGGACCGTTTTTGAGGGTCCAAACGAGAAGTGCCGAAAACGGTCCGGACCGTTTTTGACCCAATTCTATTTTTATACATGTGGGCCACGTGGGGCGCTAAAACGAAACTTTGACATCACCCAAGGAGTTTCTGAGAAGAAGAGGCTGGATCTGGCTCCATGTCAAAAATCCTTCCGGTCGGCGTTTTCAATGTTATCTCCTTGACTAAAAGCTTAATATCTCCATTTCTTTTTAATGTGGTGGAAACGAGCCGTTTTCGATCGGCGATCACGCTGCAATGGAGGGTCGCGTTGGAAATATTATTGTTCCAGGCGTTAGTCGGGACCCTCCGCCGTCTCGCACGCACGCTTTGTTTACATGCACTTCCTCGTCTGGGCTTCTCACAGCACGAAACGTATAACGCAAGTGGATGGAAGAAATGCAGGCACTCAACGTATAATATTTTAATAAACCTCTGGCACCCAATGTGTTAATGAGTCCATTGTTTTTAAATGTGACAAGCACTGTGCATGACAAGCACTATGTGTGACAAACACTGTGTGCGCAGTGGTGGAAAAAGTACTCAAACGTTTTACTTGAGTAAAAATATCAATACTGCAATGTAGAAGTACTCTGTTGCAGTAAAAGTGCAAAAGTATTGGTATCAAAATGTACTTAAAGTACCAAAAGTAAAAGTACTAAAATGTTTGAAAATAGCAGATCTACAAGCTCACAACGCGTCGCGTTGTGAGCTTGTAGATCTGCTATTTTCAAATAGCCCAGGTATAAAATAGGGCTAAAGTGGTTAATGTATGTTTTATAATGTAATTATTTATATCTGCAAAGTAACTAGTAATTCAAAGTTTTCAAATAATTGTAGTGGAGTAAAGGCACACTATTTGCCTCTGAGATGCAGTGGAGTAGAAGTAAAAGTATAGACAATTGGAAATACTCCAGTAAAGTAAAAAGTACCTCAAAATTGTACTTGAGTACAGTACTTGAGTAAATGTACTTACAGTAGTTACTTTACACCACTGACTGTGCGTGACAAGCACTGTGCGTGAGTGCGTGCGTGCGTGCGTGCGTGCGTGCGTGCGTGCGTGCGTGCGTGCGTGCGTGCGTGCGTGCGTGCGTGCGTGTGTGCGTGCACCCTGTTGGCTGTCCGCGATAAAGGACAGCCACCAGAGGGTCCCCCTGTGGTTGAGGGCCTCATAACTCTTGCAGTGATTGACGTGACAAACGTTTTTTTAACCGGTCACCAAGGAGCCAGCAGCACCGCAGCTAAACAGCACGCCGACAGCAGCACAAACACTTCAGAGAACACACTGTACAGTACAGAGAGCCTACACAACCGCACAACTTCCCTCAGAGATGCACACAAACACACACACACACGTTTAACCCTTACCCTAAAGCTGAAAGTAGAGGTTATACAAGCCCGAGTTGTAAGCTTGTACAACTGCAGTAAGTATAAATACAACTGCAGTAAGTATAAATCGGGCACAACTCCAACCCCAACCCCTCAATTTAACCCATTGAGACCTGAAGCCGATTCTACATGTCTCCTAAATCCCAACAGTTTTCTGAAAAACTTATGTTTCTATATCAGTGGTGCTCAATCTTTTTCATGTCAAGGACCCCCAAAATTATATGTATTTGGCCGCAGACCCCAGTCAAAATATCTTGTTCCAGGGACCCCCAGAAGCAAAGATTTGAGTTAAAATGTTCGCTTTAAAAATATATATATTCAAAGATTTGCACACATTTTCACGATTTTTCAAAAATAGCAGATCTACAAGCTCGTAGCGCGGCACTCGGTGCCGCGCTATGAGCTTGTATATCTGCTATTTTTGAATAGCCCAAAGTGTAAAATAATGCTTTTTTAGCTCAAATCAAAAAATGACACAGTTCCAGGTCTTAATGGGTTAACTCGTCCACTGCCAGAGTAAATGAATAAATAAAGCCCAGACAGCCAACGATTTTTTTGATTTTCTCACAGAATATTTATCTCCAGTATGATCGATCCCCTGATGGTTGCTATAATCACGGAGGGTTTCACTGTGCTTCCGCTTGTCATACGCCGTTGAAAATAGCGTGTCTCGCCAAAAATACATAATAAAACAAGGAGCCGAGATACAGAAAATTTCCCAAATACTTTAACCAGGATTTAATGGAGCAGTACATCTTTGAATCTCCTGGTTCTGTGGGATTTTTTTTTTTAATAAAAAATTAAATAAAAAGACGTCATTGGCAGTGAGGGCTTTCGATTTACAACCGTCAAAAGACGTCATTGGCAGTGAATGAGTTAACCTCTAAATGTCTGACCCTAACCCTAACCTTGTCCACATTGTAAGTCTAACAACTTATTTTTTCTTCTTTACGATAAAACAACCATTTCTAATGTGAGGACCAGGATTATGGTCTTCACAATGTCTATTACTCAAATTCTACTATA
>NC_137605.1:15357989-15396410 GCF_963280865.1 Gymnoscopelus braueri
CAGAGTGCAAGGAGAACAATGTACTAGTAAACGATTACTTGTCTTACCGCCTCTTCCTATGAATGCACCTGTGTTTACTTTCGTCCACTTTATTTATATCCCACTAGACCATACCCGTGGGGGGATATGCGCACACGATTTGGCAACCCGGGAGGCAGCGAACACAAAAACGCTAACAAACAGCTGACATTTGGGGAAAGAGAAAAAGGGGCTTCGCTGTTCCGTGCACATGGTAATGGTCAAAATGGCTGTGTGCAAATTCAGATCAATTGCTCCAGCCACTGAGGAGAACCGGGCAGAAGAGATTTTGGGCTCACCACACACCACCCGCACAGAGCTTTGTAGAATTATAGGAGGATGCCTCGTTCATTTAGTTTTTATATAGGCCCTGAAATCTCCATATACAACAGACATCAGCTGTGCATTGAATATGTGCAATATGGTTCCTTGGTGATATTGAGGTTCATATGGGGTTACAGTTTATGCAGACGTGTGATGTATGTTCGTGATGTATTTTGTGTGTTTGAAGGATATTGTAATTTTTGAATGTCTGTCGGTGAGGTGGGGATGAACGCGTGCAATATATAAAAAGAGCCATGTACAGCAGCACTACCACCAATCTTTGTACTTCTTACTACGCCGTGATAAAAGCTCCCCCACCAAAACGTTTTTTATAGCCTGATGTAGCTATAAAGAAATGTTGCGTCTGAGCCAACAGCCTTTTGCATATTTTTTCTGTGGAGTGTGCTGGCTCTTTCCACCTGGGTGGTTTTCTTTATAGTTTAGTATTGACTGTAGCTGCAGCACCCACGGCCAAGGAGGTGATCAGAGGAAGCAGCACCTGCTCCACATCCTCAACAACGTGCAGTCTAGTGCCTCAAAGAAACTAGGATAGTAGTAGGTAAACGTAGTGTTGATTTTTTACAGCAAATTTTGATTCAGTTTTAGTCATTGTCTTTTGAATCAAATTCCATTTAGTTGTAGTCATATTTTAGTCATCTGAAATGTTTTAATGTTAGTCTAGTCTGGTCGACTAAATATCATAAGATTATAGTCGACTAAATCTACAGTTGATTTAGTCGACTAAAATGTATTTTGGCGGTGCCTTGATGGCGATTTTACACTTGGTTGCATGCTGAAAATAGCCGATCTACAAGCTCACAACGCGTCGCAGCGCAACACCCGAGCGCAACCAAACATAAAATGACTTGTCTTTTAGTTCTACTGGATCTCTTCTCCACTAGTCCCTCACTAACATTTTCGTCTAGTTTTTATTTGTTGACGAAATTGTCAATATATTTAGTCTTATAGTATATTTTAGTCACCATAGCTTAGTTTTAATTCAGTTTTTATGTAGTTTTTGTCAGTGAAAAAAGGTAGTCGGCGAACTTTTTCGTCATAGTTTTAGTCAACGAAATCAACACTGTAAACATCAATCCTAGCATCTGTCTAAAACAATATCTAAATAACATTATTTTGTGGTCCAAGCAAAACGATGTACATATCTGCAGTGCATATCTAGCTTCTATCAAAAAGGTGCCCAGACGTTATTCAAGGAGATCGGAGAGCTAAGGAGTCAATGTCAATTTTATTTTTAGATTTGATTAAATGGTTTAGTTTGATTAAAGCTGCACTATGCAACTTTCCCTTTTCTGCCCCGGATTTGAACCAGGTTAACTGCGCGAGTGCTGTAATTTTTACCATTGAGCTAATAGAGTCTGTCTGCTTGTTCGGGGGGTAAATTTAATCTTGGCCATCAGGTCAAAATTTGTGTCAGATCCTGTGTCTAGGTGAGACATGGTGACATGATTTAAATGTCTCACTAGAAGAGCTGGGAGACAAACTACAACCATCCTAATTGTATAAGTTATACCATACACATACAGATTGGACAAAATAACATTGCATTCATTAAAAGAAAGTTATGAAAGCCTAGTTGCACCAGCTGGACATGAAAGCCCTACGCTGGGGTCAGTATTTACACCTGTCGCACCAACAACACCCACGACGAGGCTCAGCCACACCAGGCTGAGGATCTAAAAACATGTCTAGCGGGCGGTGAGACATGTTTGCATGTCTCACCGTGAGCATGAAGAGGTCAATCCTCTTCATGCTCAACTGACAGAGGCAACACATTGCAGGAAAAGTAAAACAGCAAAATGTTAATTGGGTTGTATTGATAAATGAATAATGTATTGATTACATTGCTGGGTGTGTATTTATATCGTATGCTAAATTACTGATTTAGATGTTCACGCCAGAAGACATTGTCATTCTCAAGGTTGTTTTCTTTTTTTCTCTCTTTTTTTCGGTCTACTAGCTGGACTTCTAGAGCCAGTTTGTATTTCTCCGGCTCCATGTCCCTCTCTTTGCACTGTGTGTTCTTTGCTACGGCATTTCGTTGTTATCATTACTTTTTGATCTCCTTTTTGTTGCCACGCTGTTGTGGAGGCTCTAAGAACAAAAATAAATGTGTTTTTCCGCAGCTTTATACACCTCAGCCAGTCGAACACTGGAAATAAGGGCAGGACGATAATAGACATAAAATAATAGGTAAAAAAGAAAGCGCTGGAGCAACTCAGGACAATTGGAGCCTTTTCTCTTATAGAGCATGGTGCAAGGCAGGAATGACAACATTTCAATGTCAGTTACATCTTCGTCAGGTCATCATGACATAAAACAATATCACAATAATTTAAAATAATAGCCCACAAAATCCACACTTTTCGTTAACAAGCAACTTTTACGAGCACTTAAATCCCTTTTTTTCTGCCAGGCCCCCATTGTCATCTGTCATTTGTTATCCATCTTTTATTGAGAGTTGTCTGAGCTTGCATTTTATCTGCCGGTTTTCACAGCCTCACAGTAAAAAGACAGAAACAAACCATGTTCTAAGATTATTGCAGAGAAACTAAGCGACCTGAGTTCTTTTCTGTAACCAACCAAAAATCCTCTGGAATGCTGAAAGCCTTTTGGCTTCTCCTGGACACATTTTGGCAGGTGAATTGCCTCTGTAGCCACCAGGGCGTCATTACGTTTTGTCCGCTTGTAAAACAGAGACTGACATTCTAAATCTTCATCCCTCGGCAGCACGACTTTGAAATGCTCCGTAGAGTTTTATATTTCTTAAAATTGTTTAATCCGTTTACCTCATTTTTACCTTAGAGAATGTTTACCACATGAACCTTAGCGTACTTATTCTGGGGCAAATATTTTTACTTTGTCTTACTTTTACCCTTTATTATCATTATTATTATTATTTTCTAAAATCTTTTTACTTCATTTTTACCTTGTGGATTGAGAATGTTTAAGATCATTTTATTCCACACTAGTAGCTTGGAGTAATTTGTTTATCTTTGCATGCTGTAAGTTAATATGTTTTTCTGTAACGAGCTGCTCAAAACTAACTGCACCAGTGGGATTAAAAGAAGCTGTTGAAGAAAGTCAAGTCTGCCTTTTAATTTATGTTCCGACATGTTGACTCTTGCTCTACATTTGCATGCTGCCCGTGCCCGTACATTTTGTTATATACTTTGCCTTCAACATGGCATGCTAATATCACCCACTGGAAGACGAAGCCAAAGTCTTTAAAAATTGGTTCTGCTTTCCCAGGTTTTGTGTTTTGTTTTTGTTATTTGTGATTTAATTTTTCATTATCAAGATGCTTTTCAAACTTTGTGTGCCCAAGGCACACCAAAGGGCAATCAAAATCTCAAGATACACCTGTATTCATATCCGTGCAAAACAGCCTCTGGAACACGTAAGAAATGTTTATTTTTATTTATTATCCCAAAAAGTTTTAAATATATTTTTAGGGCATAGAATTTGCCTCTGTATTGTTGAGTGTGCACAATGCACTGATATAGCCAATTAAAAGGTAATTCATAACTATTTTTTGGTATACAATAGTTGTATATATTGCATCAATAATGGTTGTCAGGTACAACACGACTGGACAGACCGACATGGGACAGGCAACCCATGTGGCGAATTCAACCTTATTCAGCCAGCTTGGGGTTCTGCACGAGCAGGGACGCAGTGGGGGAGTTTAGACCTTTCCAGTTCCATTCTGGGACGAAGAAAAAAGAAAAAGAAAAAAGTCTGAGGTTTTTCTGGGTGGAAAACGGAACGCTCGTCCTAAAACACACTGCCCCATTTTTTTTCGTGGACAGAGGCCGCCGGAGTAATTTTTTTTGTACCGATTTAACCGAATTAAAGTAAGAAAAAACGAAAATAAAAGGAGCAAAAAAACGAATCTGCGTTTGCTCTGGACACGCATGCACGCACGCTGCGTGCACGCGTCCCCCTTGGTTCTCAAATGCTCTCTGCGTCCTTGTGCACGAGCCCGCATGTAATTGTCTGAAGTGACACTCCACCATCAATGCATGGAGTATGCATGCCATACTCCATCAAACGCATGCTGGAGTATGCACATGCGATACTCCACCAACGCATGGAGTATGCATTTTGTGACTATACTGCGGTGCTCTGACCTGGCATTGAGGGGCCGTCTGCAGGGCACAGAGTCACGAATGCAGGTTCCAGAGGCGGGATCTGCCAGCTCGACAATGACAAAGGGACGCTCCTCCAGGGTGACCACCCGGAGGTGCTGGGCGTCGTCGGGGGGCTTGAGGAAGGGCCCGTAGCGCGACCAGGCCGGGTACCTCAGCCTGAGCACGCCGTTCTCCCACCAGCCTACCTGAGGGGGAAACGGGGAAGCACACACACGTTAGACACAGTCTATATCTTTCAGTCCGACAGGGGTTCACACATGTTTTCATGCCAAGGACCACCAAATAGCCTTAGCCTCTTAAGCCTGGTTCCAAACCATAGACCCCGCCCACTCTCTGAGTGGACTGCTCCTCTTGGTCTGGTGTCATAATGTGAGCCTATGGATTTTCACGGTAGAAAAAAAACCTGTCAAATCAGAGTCGGAGGTGGGGGGGGGGGTGGGTCTAACGACAAGCCAATCGGCGAATATCTGCTAAAACAAGCTGTGCGACGACGTCAGATGTAGGTGGATCCGTGGATCTCTTGTGATTGGTTTAGGGAAATTCTAATCCCCTCCCCCGTGTAATCGACTACACCAGGGGCGCAGCCATGGGTGGGCCTGGGTGGGCCGTGGCCCACCCACATAGAAAGCTGGCCCACCCAATCGATTTTGCAAAAAATATATAAATAATAATAAATCGGTAAAATCAGGCAAAAATATGAATTAAATAACATAACCCTAACCCCGAAATAAAGTAACAAAAAAACGAAAATAAAGTATCAAAATCCGCGGGTCGGGGACGCATGTGCATGCATGCCCACCCGCTCCTGCCTAGGCCAAGCCTATACTAGCGTTCTGGCTGCGCCACTGGACTACACTGGAGCCAATGTCAGACTGAAGCTCCACGCAGAATTCAGGCTGATAATCAGGCTACTAGCCTCTGGCTTTTTGGCCGTCATTGGGATATTGGGATTATTGCCAGCTCCTTTGGACTGGGAACGTCAGTGGCTCAGAGGGTATGAGTGGCAGTTGGGGAACTGGAAGTTGATTCCCAGATCGTCTTGGCTTAGTGTTGAAGTGCCCTTGAGCAAGACACTGAACCCTGAGTGCCCCCGGGCGCTGTTCCATAGTTGTTCGCTGCCCCTAATTAGGGATGGGTATCGATTGTTTTTTTCCCCAATACCGGATAAAACCGGTGGCAGAACCGATACTTTTCAGTACAAAAAACTGTCAATGACATAAATTGCCTTTTCTTTTTTTGCCAAGGCCAATTTGAACAATGTCATACTAAACCGCTGCTAAACTGTTATTTTTGCTTAAATGGTGCCAGATCTGATACTAAAAAAAAGTCAATGACATGAATAGACTTTTTCTTACAATGTTGTACTACAGGGGGACACTTTTCATTCTCAGATCCTGCCTGCTAGTGCTGCCTTACTTTGTGTTGATTCTAGATTAAATCATCACACAAGTTACACAGCACTACAAAACGGTACGTACTCGGCACTATACTACTATGCAACTTATAGACATTTATCAGACGCTCTTATCCAGAGCGACTTACGATATAAGAAGCAAGGTCAATCACATACATAGAATGCAGAGAGACAGTGTAGTGCCTCAGGAATCTATGGATCACAGGTAAACCAAGGACCTACTGTATCATCAGTCTAAACAATATACTGTACTATCAAAATAATCATCTGTACTGCACATTGAAACTATAGGATACCAGGTAAACAATGAACCTAGCATCTGTTTAAATAGCATCTAAATCATTGGTTCTCAAAGTGGGGTCCGGGGACCCCCAGGGGTCCTTGAGGGAGTTCCAGGGGGTCCCCAGCTAAATGATGCATAGTTAGGAACCAAATGGACCCTTATGGGTCTGTAACTCTGAGTGTGTACAAATGGAACCAAAACGGGTCCATTTGGTTCCATTTGTACACTCTCAGAGTTAAATTAACATTGATTTTACAATATAAATTGGGGTCCCAGAGATGTCATTAAAGCCTAATACATGCCAAACTGGGGGTCCTTGAAATTAAAATAATTGAGAATCACTAGTCTGGGAGGCTTCGGCTCAAAGCCTGGACAGCAGGGGCGCGGCCACTGATTTCTGATTCAAATCAACAGCCAATGAAGAAAAGGGGGCGGGATCCACATGCAGTGGGTCTTACATGTAAATAGGAGCGACGGGAAGCAATTTCCCCTTGAGAAATTGCGGCCGCCATTGTTGTGTACTGCTGTTTGCCTCTCGTCGGACTTTTTAGACGAGTAGACCGGTAAGAGGCGTGTCCGCTCAGATTCTGAGCGCAACGCACATCCGGCCCACAGATAGCAGGGCTTTGGCCCAGAAGTTCCTTCGCCGCTCCCGTTTGTATGCGAGGCGAAAAACTTCTGGGAACTCAGATTAGAGAATCACTGCTGGAGTCGTAAAAATCTTCTCTTATGGGGGTCCCTGGCATATCTTTTCAAATGCAGGGGGTCCACGGGCTAATAAGTGTAAATTTTCGGGGTCCTTGACAGGAAAAAGAGAACCACTTATCTAAATTACATTCTTAACATTGTGACAAGAAAAACAAGATGGGTGAAATGCAGAGGAGAAATTCCAGGTATGTGCACATGTACTTGGCCAATACCCCCGACAACTACCCAAAGGGGTATTTATTATTTCTTTACTTTAGCTTGACCCCTGCATGCCTCACCTCGCTGTTAGCCTTGTCATTGTAAATAAAAGTCATTTGAACTTGCTCTGCCTCCGGTTATTCTACTCTCCTGACACACACGTGGCACAATGTTTGTACAAAATACCCTTTCCTTTGAACAGTCAAGGGGGTCAACGTCAAACTTTGCTATTTTCAGGGGTAATTGGCCTTGTATTCCATGAGGAAACACAAGGCCACCTCAGAGTCACTTCTGTTTTCGTTTGTCATTCTGAATTTGATTTGCTATTTGGCTGAGATGTCTTTATAAGCCTCTTAAAGGAATACTTCACCTTACAGAATGACCTTTTTATTTCCATCAATTACCTTTATTTTAGTTTTTTTCACATTCCTTCCTAGGATCCAAAACCAAAGAGAATACATGACCGTGGTGGAAAAAGTACTCACATTTTTTTACTTTAGTAAAAGTATCATATAACAAAGTAAAAATCCGGAATTCAAAATTTACTTGAGTAAAAGTACAAAAGTATTAGTATCAAAATGTAATTAAAGTACCAGAAGTAGAAAGTACTCGTTATGGAGAATGTCCCGTTTCACAAGTTTTCAAATGTATAAAATGTATTAACATCTTTTGAAAATAGCAGATCTACAAGCTCACAATGCATTGCATGGCGACACATTGTGAGCTTGTCGATCTGCTATATTCAAATGGCCGACATATATATAGGGCTGAAGTGGGTAATGTATGTTTTGTAATAATAATCAAAATCTACAAAGTAACTAGTAACTAAAGTTTTCAAATAATTGTGGTGGAGTAAAAGTACAATATTTGCCTCTGAGATGTAATGGAGTAGAAGTAAAAACATTGGACATTTGAAATACTCAGGTAAAGTACAGTACAAATACCTCAAAATTGTACTTAAGTAGGCTACAGTTCTTAAGTAAATGTACTTAGTTACTTTCCACCACTGACGGAAAGAGGACAAGGACTGTTTGGAGGACACTTGGATTATACAGTACTGTATACTGTGGTTTGTAGTTTATAAGGGATTTTTGGGCGGTGTAGCCGCCCCTATAAGTGGGGTTGGGACACCTCATTAGTATTAGTTTCCTGCACTGTGATTGGCCCACTTGGCCCACTTTCCTGTACTGTGATTGGTTGACTCTATTGGCTGACTCTATTCAGCACTATGATTGGCTAGCGAGACACATGATGACATTAATAACCTATAAATAGGATTATGCACTTCCAAAAATCCATTTTTTTGGAAGTGAGCTTCCATCACTATGATGACCACTGTGATGACCACACCGCCCACTTCACACTGGGTGTGATTTTTGGGCGGTGAAACCGCCCCTATATGTGAGGTTTGGACATCGACATTCGCTGCACTGTGATTGGCCACCATTGTATCCCCCCCCCACCCATTGTACCCCCCCAACCCTGCGCTCTGATTGGCCACCATTGTACCCCCCTAACCCTGCACCGTGATTGGCCAATCACAGTCTATTCAGGACTGTGATTGGCTAGTGAAACATGACACATGTGCATAGCCCTATAAATAGGACTATGCACTTAACTCATTCCCTGCCTAGAACGACTAAAACGACTTTTGTCCTTTAAGCCCCCTCTGCCAAGAACGACTAAAACGACTTTTAATTTTTTTTTTTTTCTTATTTATTTATTTATTTTTTAACCCAAAGACCAAGGAGATATGATTTGTTGAAGATCTAGACTCCCATCCACTTCCTTGTTAACTTAAAACTTAAACATTTTGTATCTCGGCTCCTGAGTACTTTTTTTTTTTTAAATAAAAAATCTCTGGCAGTGGGCAAACGCAAAAAAATAAAGTTCTGGCAGTGAATGAGTTAAAAAAACAAAACACATTTATGGGTTTTTTTAAGTTAGGGGTGTACAATGGTTGGTCCACAATATTACTTTTCTTTAAGTGAACTGCCATCACTCTGATGACCACTGTGACCACACCGCCCACTTCACACTGGGTGTGATTTTTTATATAGCTTTGCAGTCGTTAATCCTGGCTCCCTATTACTGTATATCTCACGGCCCACCTGTGTTCATAGTGAAAATAAGGCTGTTCCTATTTTTGAGGGGAAAAGCTATTAATTATACATTGTCACCTATAATGACCAATAAAATAGACCCTTTTCACTGCAGCCATATTAGCATGAAATAGTAGTCCATATTTTGGTGCCCGAATGCGGAAGACTTCAGCACAGAGCAGGCACACTAGGGTTTCAAACGGTAGAAGGATGCGCAGTGGCGTCATAAATGCGGAAGTATTGCAATCCCAGATTAGACCACCAGGCTAGGGCAGCTTCACTGTTCTACCGCGGTTCTGGGGGCTTGGTTAGGGTCTGGTCTGTAAGATACTCAGAGGATTAGTGTCCAGTTATTGTCTCCGCCGGAGGCGGAGACAATAACAGTCTTGATCAATCAGTCTTGATTGGAACAGTACCTTCCAGTACAAATCACCCGTCCGTGCGTGTGTGTGTCCCTCTGAGAACACCTAACATTGGTCAAGCAAAGGCGCAGAAGGCCAAAGCTAAGAAAGCATACTCATCTACAACAGTAACACAGAAGAGGACTATAGAGTTGAATTGATCCCACAACAAGGCCGAAGTCTTAATACTGTAACAATTGGCCACCTTGATCAAATACATTATGTAGCACTAGAGAAAACTGACATAGATCAAACACACCAATCAACTGCTGAAACTGCGTTCAAGACAATGAAGATGAAGAAGACAGACAAGCATTTGAACAAACCAGTCAATTACGACAACTCCCATATGACACATTGCTTCAAGAAGAACATTTTTTAGATGCAGACACTACATATTCAGTCGCCCCTGCAGAACACCAAAAACCACGCGCATTCTACCAAGACGACCCATTCTACCAAGACGACCCGTGCTATTAAATTAGCACGGGTCTGCTGGCGGAGACTTGTGCTCCGAGGAGCACATTTTCTAGTTTTTACTTTTCAAACTACTTCTCTAGAGTGAGTGAGTGAGTGCCCACGGTACCGAAGGAGATCATCTTACCTCGTTCCCCCAAAATTAGTCTCAAACATGGGTAAAAATGACATAAAGACATAAAGGTTCTCGACTCCCTACCCAAACTCCAAACTAACCTAAAATAATTCCTGTTCTCAAAATACAAGTGAACTCCATTTATGGGCATAAAAGGACACAAGAATACAATGGGTGGCATCGTTCCCAATGGGCCTTGACCTGACTCGGTAAAAATTGCAGATCTATCTACAAGCTCACATTGCATCTTAATGTGAGCATTTGCAACACTCATTTGCATCTTGCTGGACGCCTAGCAGGGAATAGAGGCAGAGTGGCAGGAAGAGAAGCACCTCAACAGGTACATGTGGATCCATAAACCCACCAAGGTTTCGTCTCCGGAGTGTCCGTGGCAGGACTCCAAACCCAGAGAACCCGAGATAAGAATCATCCGATTCTCTGGAGTCAATAAGAACTATGACCCAATGTCTGAAATATCTGGACTAGAAGCAGGGGCTCCCAACCTTCTTCAGCTTTAGACCCCAAATGATAAATATTGTTGCAGAAACCTCGTATCTGAAAATGGGTGAAGTGCTACTTTAAACGTGGGCTGCTATCTCCCAGCATGCATCTCTCAAAATAGTAAGTGAACCCCCTTCTGTTAACCCCCAACTCGGCCAGACGGCCACCCACCTCTCTCTACAGTACAGTAAGCCAGTGGAACGCTGATCTGTGGACAGCAAAACATGCTCAACGTCATAATTGGTGCTTTGAGCTGTGTGCAGTGATGCAGCAAGACCGTGTGTGTGGACGAGGAGGAGAAGAGAGACAGACGGAAAGAGAGAGTGGGTGAGTGAGAGACGGACAGACAGACGGAGAGAGAGGGAGGATAGAGGAGGAGGAGGAGGAGGAGAGAGCGTGTGACAGAGAGTGAGGTGAGGAGGGAGGACAGAGGACATGAAGCTGACCTTCACACACGTGCACTGGTTCTGCTTGCCTACAGGATGTGCAGGTCTGTGCTCTAGGGGTGTGCCGAAAACGTGACAATATGTATCATTGTGACGTCACGTCATACTGTATCGCAATATATATACATATTTTTTTCATCTTAATTTTTTTTTGTTGGAGGAGTTACTGTATGATGTGTTATGTGAGCTCACCATAATCACAGTAATCAATAATCATATGCCATCATAGTCAAGGGCTTTTGGAGATGAGACAGACTCCAGTCACTTTCAGTTTAGAGCACTGCAGAGGGCAGGTGTGTGTGTGTGTGTGTGTGTGTGTGTGTGTGTGTGTGTGTGTGTGTGTGTGTGTGTGTGTGTGTGTGTGTGTGTGTGTGTCTGTGTCCAGCTGACACTCGTTGACGCTCGTTAATGTCATAGGCATCAAGGCAATTATGTTTGTGCACTGACAAATTAGCCTGGGATTCAGCCTGCTTCGCTACGTTCGGTGGATTTTTTTTTCTCTCTTCGCTTCTCAGTCTGGATAGCCTCCCATTGGGAGGTTTTGCAGAACTACACTAGAACTACATATGTTACGTAGTCAACGTCGTTGCTGATTGGATGTCGTTCCAACGAATGAGAGTAGCGTTAGGCAACCTACATCATCAGCCAGCGCCACCCTCCATGCTTTTCACACTGTTGTTTTCCTGCGCATTGGAATGACGTCTCACTGGTGCTTTGTCCCGCCCCGCACCACAGACCAATCAGAAGCCACGGCAGGACTCAAGCCGTTTGGCATATCCCGCCTCCCTTGGAGATAGGAGGCTTTCCAGACTGAGAAGCGAAGAGAGAAAAGAAATCCGCCGAACGTAGCGAAGCAGGCTGGATCCCAGGCTACTGACAAATAGGCCTATACATCTAATCTATAGCATCAAAGCCTTAGATTCTTTACAAGCGACCCACTCTGGATTATATATATATTTTGTTCAAGCTGTTGTTAATAACTAGGTCCAGATGACAAGAATATGACTAGGATTTTAGTGGAATTTATATTTATGCATTTATATTATATTTGTTATTAGTGTCCATATGTGTCCATATAGAAAATAATAATATTGTATCGTATCGATATTGTGAGCCCAATATCGCGTATCGTATCGTGATTATCGTAAATCGGCACACCCCTACTGTGCTCCATACTAGCAGCAAACATTGCTCACCTGTGGTCAAACATACAAGACCGACTTCCTTGCTTTGCCGAGGCTGAGAGCCTTGAGGTTTGAATTGTGAATCGCGAAGGGCAAGGATTGCACAGCACCCACCCACCACCATCACCATCAGGACCACTGACCCTAGCAAGCTGTTTCAATTAGCCTCCAAGTGAGCTAGGCTAATATGCTAATTATCGTTCTCCCAGCTGGCTAACAGCAGGCTCAGGTTTCCCCACTAAGTGCCAGGATACAGATTGATACTCGGTATCGATATATCGATACTCAGTAGAGTATCGTTTGGTATCGAATCCTCAAAGAAAGTATCGATCCTCAAAGACATTTTTTATTTTATTTTTCCCCCTTTTTATTATTTTATTTTACAATTAGAATTCAGCTTTTATAATGGGAAATCCTTAATCCTTTTCAGATGATTCCCAAAGAACCAGAGACATCACAGCGAGCCTAGGAAGATGACTGTTGCTGACTAGCCTATTTCAATGATAAAAGGTGATGAAAAATCCAGGTTTCTGTCATTTTATGAATATTACAATACAAAACCCCTTAAAGGATGTCTCCGTGAGGTGTAGGGAAATTCCAAATCTCTGAGGAAGTCAAAAACAACACTGATAGACTCCATAGCATATGCAAGCAGTGCGGTTATGGACATCAAGAACAATTGAACAGTTAAATAGGCCTATAATTTGCTGTGTGGCACTTCATTGTTGCAACAATTAAGCTGTCAGGTGTAGAAAAAGGTGTAAAAAGAAAGTCATGACCAATTTGAGCTTGTAGATATATATATGTTTTAAACAACTATTCATTCCTCTCATAACCCTTTGAATAGCCAAAGACCTTTTAAAATGACACAGATGCGTTCCAGGATTTTGAATGGGTTAAAGATGTATGACAATACCCAACCTGTGGGCCGTTCTGCTCTCTGAAAATGGCCCTTCAAAGCACTTTACGATGCACTTCACATCGACCCGTTCTCACACACATTCACACGTCGCCGGCGGAGGAAACCATGCAGGTTTGGGGAGCAGTCAGGGGTTCAGTGTCTTGCTCAAGGACACTTCGACACGCAAGCCGGGAGGATCCCAAGGCGGCCGCTCTACCTCCTGAGCAGTGGTGTAAAGTAATTAAGTACGTGTACTCAAGTACTGTACTTAAGTATACAAAAATGTACTTTTACTTTACTGGAGTATTTCCAATTTTCAATACTTTTACTTTTACTCCATTACATCTCTGGGGAAAATATTGTACTTTTACTCCACTACAATTATTTGAAAACTTTAGTTACTAGTTACTTTTCAGATGTAAATTATGATATTATGAAACACACATTAACCACTTTAGCCCTATTTTATACCTAGGCTATTTGAAAATAGCCGATCTACAAGCTCACGACGCATCGCGACGCGTTGTGAACTTGTAGATCTGCTATTTTCAAACATTTTAGTACTTCTACTTTTGGTACTTTAAGTACATTTTGATGTAACAGAGTACTTCTACATTGCAGTATTGATACTTTTACTTAAGTAAAACATTTGAGTACTTTTTCCACCACTGAAAATAAATAATAAGTTCTGTGTACACAGGTATACATTTTGCAATAATAATGTGTGATAACAGCTAACTTGGCCTTATCTGAAAGAAACCAAACTCGGAGCAACATCAACAAATTGACACACTGATGCAACCTCAGCTCAAAATAACACCATGTGCACACACACACACACACACACACACACACACACACACACACACACACACACACACACACACACACACACACACACACACACACACACACACACACACACACACACACACACACACACACACACACACACACACACACACACACACACACACAGAGCTACACCGACGCGACCAACCCCCAAAACGCCTCCGCTCTGCATCCCATCTGCTGTATAACCACCATTCCCCCTCTGCCCCCTGTTCCTCTCATTCTCCCTCTGCACCCTGTTCCTCTCCTGTCTTTTTTTATGCATTGTTTATGTGCACATGCTGTCGCCGGGGAAGCTCTATCTGGAACATATAGTCCCGTGACAGCCAGCCCCGCCACAGGGCCCCGGATGCCGAAAGTCGTGCCGAGTATAGTGGAGAGAGTGGACCGGGTGGGGTACGGTACAACCACAGGTGCCGTATCATTTGACATACCCTGCTATCACCTGCAGGCAAAATAAGTGGCATCCCAATGACAAGCGAAAAGCCAGGGCTATACGTGCACTCTCTCACCCACGGGGTGACGCACGCGCGCACACACAAGCCCGCCCGGGCGCGCACACACACACACACACAAAAAAAACGGTCACGCACACTTTAGACGGGTACACACAGGCACACACATACACATACTGACACGAAGACATGACACAATATGAATACTTAAGCAGGAAGCTAATATATAGTTTGGCAGCTGTGTTAGGTTTGACTGGCTGTCTGTGTAGCGCATGCATTGGCAGAACGAGGAGAGAGAGAAGAGAGAGGAGAGAGAGTAAGAGGATTTAGAGGAAGTAAAGGCAGGGCTAGAAGAAGTACTCTTTACCAGAGTATAGGCTACTAGAGTATCTGTAGTAATGGGAACGGCAGTGGCTCAGGGGTAGGGTGGCCGGTAGAGCGGCCGGATGGAAGCCGTGAGGTTTAGTGTCGAAGTGTCCTTGAGCAAGACGCTGAACCCCTAATTGCTCCCGATGAGCAGGTTGGTGCCTTGCATGGCTTCCTCCTCCATCGGTGTGTGAATGTGTGTGTGAATGGGTGAATGTAAATGCACAATCTATGTAAAGCGCTATATAAATGCACCATTTACCAATACCACAATGCAGAAATACTTTGTTACGAGTAACAGGGTCTGTATTCAAAATTTTACTTGAGTAAAAGTATCAGCATTGGCATCCGAAATATAGTAATTTTTTAAGTAATTTTATAAGTAAAAGGACTCAAAATGGATACACATTTGTCAAACAAACAACGGAAATAGTTTAGTGTAGGATATGGCTTAAGTGGCTAATGCATTTATGTACTGTAATAATCTAAATCTGCGAAGTACAGTAACAAGTATTTAGATGTCAAAAGTAGTGGAGTAAAACAGTATGATATTTGCCTCTGGGATGTAATGGAGTAGAAGTATAAAGTATGTACTTTGTTACCTTCCACCACATGAGTATTAGGAGAGCTGGGAAGACGAGAGAGAGGAAGGGGAGAATAAGAGAGAAGAGGGGGGGGAGAGAGGAGAGAGAGAACGAAGACAGGAAGAGAGAAGTAGAGAGAAGAGAGAGGAAGAAGATGTGCAGTGAGGAAGAGAAGGAGGAAGAGGAAGAGGCATCACTGACAGCGTTTTCGACCGCACTTCGACCAAAGTGGCTCAAGCTACACTCAATCAAATCCCTCTCTGGAGACACAGACAGGATACAGATAGGCCAGAGCAGAGTGACACACACACACGCGCGCGCACACACACACACACACACACACACACACACACACACACACACACACACACACACACACACACACACACACACACACACACACACACACACACACACACACACACACACACACACACACACACACACACACACACACACACACACACACACACACACACACACACACACAGAGAGAGAGAGAGTGTGTCAAACACGATCGTTCAAAAGTAAAAGAAAAAATTACTAGCAAAGGTGCGCTCAGTGGAGTGCAAATCTCCGCCAGAAGGCACCACGATAACAACATTTACACGGACGCAGAGACGTCAACCTCTATCATCTCTCTCCCTCTGTCTGTCTCTCTATGTCTGGTCGTAGGGCCGCAGGTTATTAGATTTAGTATATCGGTGTCAATCAGACTTTGGCTTGAACAGACATGCTATCTCTCTCCTGTGCGCGTGCACATGAGTCAGTGTGTCGGAGGTTGTGTGGGATATGTTGGCATGTCGATCGGCTGTTTTCAGTGCCGACATTTAATGTAGAGTGAGGGACTCCGGTCAAGCGAGTATAGGATTTTTAAGTGGTTAAAGACCTCTGTTTGGGTGGCAGGGCTGAGTGGTGCGTTAACAAGCCCCGACGTTGGTTAACTCTAGTCTAGATGACATGTGGGCGCTGAATGATAATGTGGGCGCTGAATGATGTCGGCTAACTCCTTTCGACGTCCGAACTTTTCTTCTGAAAAGGAGGAGGTGATTTAACTACAAATTGACGTTAATTCTGAACTTTTCCTTGGAACCCTACGGCACCTCCAGATGTCCTGACTCTTCCAACTATAGATCGGACAGCCTGCTGCCGATTGTATTTTCAGACGTCGGAAGAAGTGTGCATTGGCCTCGACCACTTAAACTCCATATGGTTGATCGGAGTCTCTCAGGGCTCTATACTAGTGTATTTTCTGTTTTCTGTCATTGTGGGGAAAGCTTTCCCAGTGAAAATAGCCGTTTGACAAGATTACGTCGCAGCGTGACACGTTGTAGCAGTGTTGATTTTGACAGCAAATTTTGATTTAGTTTTTAGTCATAGTCTTTTGAATAAAATTCCATTTAGTTTGTCATATTTTAGCCATCTGAAATGTTTCAGTTTTTGTCTAGTTTTAGTTGACTAAATATTAAAAAAAATTTGGCGACTAAATCTACAGTTGATTTAGTCGACTAAAATGTATTTTGGCGGTGCCTTGATGGCGTCGTAATACCTGATTTTACACTTGGTTGCATGCTGAAAATAGCTGATCTACAAGCTCACAACGCGTCGCAGCGCGACGCGTTGTGAGCTTGTAGATCTGCTATTTTCAGAGCGCAACACCCGAGCGCAACCAAACATAAAATTACTTGTCTTTTAGTTCACTCCACTCGTCCCTCACTAACATTTCAGTCTAGTTTTTATTTGTTGACGAAATTGTCAATATATTTAGTCTTAGTTTTTGTCATCATAGCTTTAGTTTTATGTAGTTTTCGTCAGTGAAAAAAGGTAGTCGACCAACATTTTTCGTCATAGTTTTAGTCGACGAAATCAACACTGCGTTGTAAGCTTGTCGATCGGTTATTTTCCTGCGAAAGCTTTCCCCACGATACGGATGCTGGGGTTTAAGTTCTGCAGTGTTGCAGTGTTGCTGCTGAGCGGGGCTCCGGTGGGCCTGGCGGTGATGACGCAATCACTGTAAAGACAACATTAAATATTCAGCCAGAGCACAACAACGTGGATGTGCATAAACAGCCACGCAATGCGTCTTATCTTCATCCTGTGCTTTTGAGCGCGCATGCGCGAGTGGGACATAATTGGTGCCGTATGTCGTTCTAAGATAAGCATATGTGCCCTAATTTGAGTGTGTGTGTGTGTGTGTGTGTGTGTGTGTGTGTGTGTGTGTGTGTGTGTGTGTGTGTGTGTGTGTGTGTGTGTGTGTGTGTGTGTGTGTGTGTGTGTGTGTGTGTGTGTGCGCGTGTGTTCGCATTCTGATGTGAGCTTGTGTGTGTGTCCATACTGAAAATTGTGTGTGCGGAAGCACTCAAAAGTGTTCTTGTGCTTCTGTGTGTGTGTGTGTGTGTGCGTGTGTGCGTGTGTGTGTGTGTGTGTGTTGTACCAGTGTAAGGGGCAGAGCAGGGAGCTCTCTAATTGAAAGGGATCGGAGGGACATGGTACAGTAGCAGTGAGCATGCGCCCCCCCACACACACACACACACACACACACACACACACACACACACACACACACACACACACACACACACACACACACACACACACACACACACACACACACACACACACACACACACACACACACACTCTGGTGGGCTGTTAAAACCAGCAGCGGTGTGTGTGTGTGTGTGCGTTTGCACTCATGTGCATATGTTCTTGCGTGGGTGGGCGCATCGCTATGTGCGACTGTGTGTGATTTGGCCCCATGTAGGGGGGAGAGTGTGTGTGTGTGTGTGTGTGTGTGTGTGTGTGTGTGTGTGTGTGTGTGTGTGTGTGTAAGTGTTCCTAGGAGCGTAGTGTGTGGTGTCGTTTGTACCACATGAACCAGCGCACCTGGTTCATGTGTGGATGAGCAAACGAGCGGCGCTCTCTGAGGGAAGTCAAATCCCTCCATATTAAATGGATGAAGAAAAAAAAAAAACACACACACACACACACACGCACACGCACACACAGCAAACATCTCTAATAGGTGACAGGGGCCCAGATGAAGGATTTCTGAACAGAACTTGTCTTTGTCTTTGAGATATTGAGATGCAGAGTGTGCATTCAAACATGCGCGTGCACGCGCACCCACACACACACACACAGAGACACACTCCCTTCCCGCAATGTTTTCTATTGCGAGAATGGAGTGTGTGTGTGTGACCATGGACAAAATAAAACGTTCGTAAATCGTCACAACAATAACCACTTTATTTGCTGTTACGACTGTAATTCGGGGCACGACTTAGTCGGGTTCATGAGCTCCGGCACCTAATAATTTACAAATTAAGCACTGAGTACTGTTACCTCTGGAACAAAGTGCTATAATGTAAAGTGGTATTTGATTTAATATCATGTTTTTATTACCTGTGATGAGTACATGTTACGTTCTAAAACATCCACATGTGAGCGCACACGCACGCACGCACGCACGCACGCACGCACACACACACACACGCACGCACACGTGCACGCACACACACACACACACACACACACACACACACACACACACACACACACACACACACACGTGTCTCTAGTGGTGTTGACTGTTGGACTAGAGTATAGTCAAATCCAGATTAAATGCACCAATCAGCAGTGGTTTCCGCCGTCCAATGAGACGAGAGCAGAGGATCCTGCACTGAAACAAGTCAACAGCTATCGATCGCACTACATTACTTTACACAGCAGCTACAATGAGCTGCACCATCACTGTCAGGTGTGTGTGTGTGTGTGTGTGTGTGTGTGTGTGTGTGTGTGTGTGTGTGTGTGTGTGTGTGTGTGTGTGTGCGTGTGAATGGTGTGTGCACGCAGACCTAAGTCCAACCACAAAGGGCCTGGATGATAAGACATTGATTTATGTGTGCTTGCGTGCATGTGCATTTGTCAGTGTGCACGATCTCATTATCAAATGTCAAACGTATAATGGCTGTTTAGTTGCGTAAAAGTACAAGCCAAAGTAAGTCCATTTAAGTTACATTTGCAATGCGTAACCTGGTTACTAGTTACAGTACTTGTCTTGTATTACGTATTCAAAACCATGTAAGTCACCGAAATGTTCACATTTAGTTTGTCATTTTGTAAGAGGGAACCTTTACCAATGTGTGCAAGCAACGATATAAGACACCATATCAACGTCTTTGTTATTTATTTCATATTAACTGCAACTCAACATTTAATCACAAGATTGTTGCGATTAAATGTAGAGTGTTAGTAATGACATGAATAACAAATAAAAACGTGCAATGTACATTGTAAATACATACTGTATTACTAAAAACTATGCTACGTATGGCGAGAGATAATCTACTATAAGTAAGTAAAAAGCCATTATCATAACATTGTACGTTTCCTAATGAGTTGGTTCTCAAAGTGGGGTCCGGGGACCCCCAGGGGTCCATGGGGGGGTTCCAGGAAAAGTAATTAATATAGAATCACAATATTTTTTACCAATTTATCCATTTATATGTTGGCTACTAAAAAATCTGCTATTTTAGAAAATATTTGAAAAATATTGAAAATGTTTGGAAAAATCTGAATATATATATATTTTTACACAAATGATCTCTTCTGGGGGTCCCTAGTACAACACGTTTTCAGATGGGGGTCCACGGCCAAATGCAAATCAATGTGGGGGCACGAAAAAGTATGAGAACCAAATTTTGATTCAGTTTTAGTCATAGTCTTTTGAATAAAATTCCATTTAGTTTGAGTCATTATTTTGTCATTTGAAATGTTTTAGTTTTTGTCTAGTTTTAGTAGACTAAATATCTTAAGATTATAGTCGACTAAAACTAAATTTTGTCGGTGCCTTGATGGTGTCGTAATGGCTGATTTTACACTTGGTTGCATGCTGAAAATAGCTATTGCATGCTATTTTCAGACAACACCCGAGCGCAACCAAACATAAATTGACTTGTCTTTTAGTTCTACTGGATCTCTTCTCCACTATAGTCCCTCCCTAACATTTTCATCTAGTTTTTATTTGTTGACGAAATTGTCAATGTATTTAGTCTTTGTTTTAGTCATCGTAGCTTAGTTATTATTGCCAGACCCAGGGGGTCGGCCTACAGGAGGCTTTGTCTGTCGGTCTGTCGGTCGGTCTGTTGGTCTATCCCTCTTTTCCTCCCCAGCCATTCAGGAACGCTTCAGATTTCAACCACCAGGGGCAACAGAGCAGTAACATGGCTTTTTTGTAGTTGATTGCATTAAATTAATTTAAAACTTATTGCTGTTGTCCGCTGGATTGCTTTTAGACAATTTTGTTGTTTGTTGATTCGAAGCCCTTCTGCCCATATTCTGTGCACTGACTGACAAGGGACAGGTGAATGTGATCAGACTGGAAGGTTTGCTGGTCTAGCCTATACACAAATCTACAACCAAATACCCCTATACACAAAATGCTACACACACACAAAATGCCTAAAATGATTTATTCTTTTAACTTATAAAGTGGTTTGTAGGTGTGTTGCATACTAGGAATTTGCTCCTTCTGAGTCTGGCAGAACCAGGTCTCCTGGTCTTGTTTAGTTTCTATTTAGTTTTTGTCAGTGAAAAAAAGGTAGTCGACGAACATTTTTCGTCATAGTTTTAGTAGATGAAATCAACACTGTCCTATAATGAGAACAGGCTCACTGTGCACACGAGAGGCAAGGAGAAACGGCTGTGACACAGACGTGTTATGTACAGTATGTACATCAAACGCATGCAGAGATGAATAAACAGGATGTTGTGGGATGTTGAAAAGACAAGGAGCCAGCGATCTGATGGGGAACGGCAGGCTGACACAGGAGAAGCACAGAGACAGAGAGACAGAGAGAGAGAGAGAGAGAGAGAGAGAGAGAGAGAGAGAGAGAGAGAGAGAGGGGGGGGGGGGGGGGGGGGGGTCAATCGTACAGCAACCTGCCTGGGGCACACACTGCCAGCCAGGCTGAACTGCACGGGAACATGATACCCAGGTGACCTGCCACTACCCTCTGCTCAGGTTGTTGTTTCAGCAACACTAGAGTCAGCACGGTGGTTGGAAAGTAACTAAGTACATTTACTCAAGTACTGTACTTAAAGGTATACGGGTAAGTGATATTTTTGGGTTAAAACAAAAGGTTATGTGTTAAAACGTTACAATACCATATTCTGATAGAAATCATTGCTATAGAGAGTTTGTTCAGCCATTTTCAGTGAGTACTATCAGAATATATAGAGCTATTTAACACATCATATTTTAACCAAAGAAAATCACTTACTCTACCCTTAAGTAAAGAATCTGGGTACTTCTTCCACTGACTTCATGTGAACATGAGCCCGGGTGACCTGCCACTATACCCTCCTCCGTTCACGGTTTACATTGTTGTTTCAGTAACGCTTATCTGTGCCATGCACAGAAAAACAAAGTGCCAACTGGAACCGAAGCTGGTCCTTCAGAGAGATGTCATAAAAATAAAACTTTTTTGGTTCCAGAAAATAACCTTTCAGACCGATTCACTAAATCAAATTGTTCTTTAGTAGGTGAAGGTTCTTCGTGGGACCATAGCCTTTTAACTTAGCAGATATACAAGCTCATAGCGCGGCACCGAGTATAGCCTTTTAACTTAGCAGATATACAAGCTCATAGCGTGGCACCGAGTGCCGCACTATGAGCTTGTAGATCTGCTATCATGCTCCGCGGCCAAATACATTTTACACATACAATTTTGGGGGTCTTTGACAAGTTTGAGAACCACTGATATTACAGCAACATAAGTGTTTCAGAAAACTGTTAGGATTTACTGTAGTTCTAGACATTTGGTAGAATCGGCCTCAGGTCTTAATGGGTTAAAGAACCATTTCAGAGCGATTATATTTCTGTGTGCACTGTAGCGCTCTGGGTACGGGGGTGGGGTGGGGCAGTAGACCACACTCCATCCCCTCATGCCTTCTCTGTTGCTACAAATTACGTACAACGAACATTCTACAAAACACAACGGGAATAGTAGGCTAAGTGACGTGGAGAGGAGAACCGGCAGTCGACTCTCTCTCGTACATATTTCATTTGTAACACGGAGCGGTGCAATGTTTTCATTAGTCAATCACATGCTGAATATGTCAGGGCTAGCGAAGCGTGTCAAGATTGTGGGGTAAACTGGACATGAGTTGAATACATTTTTGCGCCACCCCCGCGTACAAGCTAGCTAGGGGATAAACACATGCACTCCAGGCAGAAAACAACACATTTGACGCGTGACGCGTGATCAAAGAGGTAAGCGTACTGTATAAGATGCTTTGATCCACTGGGGACAGCTTTGTTCTCGGTTCATAATTATCCCCTTTAATCCGGGAACGCATCTGTGTTTATTTTATACTTTGGGCTATTCAAAAATAGCAGATATACAAGCTCATAGCGCGGCACCGCTATGAGCTTGTAGATCTGCTATTTTTGGGAAAAATCTTGAAAATGTGTCCAAATCTTTGAATATATATTTTTAAAGCATTTTTAACTAAAATCTTTGCTTCTGGGGGGTCCCTGGAAATAAATATTTTGACATGGGGGTCGGCGGCCAACTACATATCATTTTGGGGGTCCTTGACATGAAAAGGTTTGAGAACCACTGATATAGAAACATAAGTTTTTTCAGAAACTTGTTATGATTTAGAAGACCTTTGTAGATGCATTCCCATGATTGAATGGGTTATCGGTAGGTTGCTTCCTCTTGGTTGTACTCTTTCCTGTCAGGCAGAAACCTTGTATCATCATAATTACAATTTGTATGTCTTTTTTTTGTGTAAATTCATGGCCTACTTCGTCGTACAACAGTGTCGCAAAAGTTCGCAAAAATATCCAATCTACAAGCTTGTAGAGCTTGTAGATTGGATATTTTTATACGCGTTGAATCGGGCTGTGTTGTGAGCGGGTAGATAATGCTATTTTCACTATTTTCTAAACATTTGAATATTGAACCAATGAAAAGTATTGACAAGGGTGTGAGACTAAATAATAACTACATTGGATCCCTTGGAACATAAGGCAATTCTTTTTTTTCCATTTCCTGAATAGCAATGGTTATGGACATTGGACATGCACCGACAGCAATGATTTTCTACTCATGCCCTCACAATATACTGCAAATTGAAAATTATACCATCAGTTCACGCCTCGACACGAGCAAATGACTGTAATGATTCTGATGGACTCTTGAGTTAGGGTTAGGGTTTTGTGCAAAAACATGTTTAAGTGTATTTGCTCTTTTGTCTACCTGCCCAGGGACAATAGCTGCAAATTAACTGCGAGCTAACACTGGTGCAATTACTTTTAATTGTGAGCTGTCCCTGTTATAATAAACAATAAACGAAATGAATGTGCAAATTATGTCAGAATCTTACATCATCACAAGCCTGGGGACGGGCGTTCAGCCAAAAATGTTGGCAGGATGCTGCCTTATTAACAAAGGAATGAATTTATCATTATTTTCCTGTCTGGAATAATAGATCTGACCAGATATCATTGTATGGCTGGAGATTCAAAGCATGTTGCACCTGACCTGGTCACAAACTGTGATTCAGTCAGTCTGTGAGACAAGAGACAGCGGGCCGACAATGGCCATCCAGGGCGCTCGGGTGGCGTAGGGTGGTAAGTACATGCCCAACCCTAGAATCCCACCACCATGGAAGTCTAGGGGCGCCCATTCCACCGCGGTTCATCTGGCTTGCCAATCGTGTCTATGAACACAGTTGGCCGTGTTCGGGGGAGGGAAGCTGGGCGGGTATAGGGCAATTTTTGTCTCTGCATGTACTCCTACAGGCTGGGGCAGCACCTGCCAGCGAGAAATGATGAATGGTGCTTACGTCCTCCCGGTGGGAGCCAGTAGGGTGCTACAGCAGTGGCAAGCAGTGGGAGGAATTAATTGGCTTAACGACTAAATTGGGGAGAAAGAAAGGGTAAACATAATTTGCTACTAAAAAATTCGGAGGAAAACAAATATTTAAAAAAAGACAATGGCCATCCGTTGCTGAGTGGGTAGAGAGTGGGAATGAAAAGGTTGCCGGTTCAAACCTCACCTCACCCAGTCTATGTGTTGAAGTGTCCCTGAGCAACCCCTAACTGCTCCCTGGGCGCTGTATACACATTGCTTGGGAATTAAGCTCTTGTCTGCCAAAAACGTTTAAAACGTTGTTTTTTTTTGTTATAAAAATATATATATATTTTTTTGGTTTTTTTCCGTTCTTCACAAAGAACCAGGAGATAACGCGATCCAAAGATTTGCTGCTCCGTTCACTTCAATGTAAAAAAAATGTTCGGAGAAAAAAAAAAAAAATCCTATGTTTTACCATGTATTTTTGAGTGAAACGTGCTATTTTCAAACATCAAACAACAAATGTCAATGACCTCTTGACATTTTTTAAACCACACCTGAAAACCTTCAGTGACTAGCAACCATCAGGGGATCAATCATATTGGAGATAAATATTCTGTGACTACTTGAAAAGGTAAGAAATCGTTAAAATGCTGGCAGAGGCTGCAAACTGTTTTAGAAAACCCCTGGCAGTGAATGGCAGCCACTGTGTAACCCTATGTACTGTGGCAAATATCCCAAGAACAACTAACGGGGACACAGTCATTATTGACACTAGATCATACCCGTCCCGGGGATATGAGCACCCAAAGTATGATTTTGGGGACGCACACACTTGTTTCACGCACATGATTTGGCAACCCGGTCGCCAGCGACCACAAACATGCATGTGCACGTACGTGGGTGCGCGTGCATGCGCACTTGGCCGCACGTGCGCAGTAACGTCGAAAACTCCGGCCGTAGAGTTAAACAGAGGTTCGGAAAAAGGATATTAAACGGCTCAAATTTGGGTAAAGTGAAAAAACGGGCGTCGGTGTTCCGTGCGCATGCTGATGGTCAATGGCTGTGTGCAAATACAGATTAATTGCTCCAGCCACTGAGAAGAACCGAGCAGAAGAGATTTTTTGGGACGCTCACACACACAAACGCACAAACACAGAGCCACAGAGCTTTGTAGAATTATAGGATGATGATTACTAGGCCGATAAAGGTTGGGAACGCATGCCCCTCCGATTATGCGATACCTCTTGTATCCGTTGAACTTGTTGTCAGCTCCATATATGGGCATAAAAAGGATAACCGTCAGAACAGACTCCCAGAAAGACAGATGCAATGATTTTTCATTTTCGGTTCTGGACAACCGCCGGTACGACCAAATTCTCACTTGGCACAACACAAGCCAAGTGTGAAGTCGAGTCATGCTTGAGTTTTGCTCGGGACATACGCACACACACACGTTTATACAGTAGAGAGATTAGAGGAAATGATGTCACATCCTTACATCTTCCCAGCCTCGCCCAGGCGTCCATGAGATGACGTCCAGGTAGGGGTTGGCCAGGTATCCGTCACTGTTGAAGGAGTAGTCCCGACCGCCCAGCGTGATGTTGTTGAAATACCTGAGAGAAGAATACAACAGATAGAATGTTATTTTTCTTGGATGGCAGGACGGTACACACCGGTGGCATGATGAATAAAAGATACGAAGTAAACTACTAATACAGTTGCCTCATTCATATCGGTAGATGCCTTTATTCGTTATTTAGTCGAACACATTCTGAATAAAAAAATCACACCCAGTGTGAAGAGAGTGGTGCCTTTGAATTAGTGTAACTGGTTGCATCCTTGTGTTGCAATCAGCTGCAGCTGTTGAGGCCGTGCTCAAACGGACGGACGGACGGACGGACCCACACACACGGTCAAGTGTAGGAGTGGCTGGCACCACTCAAAAATGCGTTGCTTTGGTCTGGGTAATATTCACATTGTGTGAATGGACCATGACACAGACAGACAGCAGTTTGAAAAAATATGATTTGGGAGCGATTTAATATTTGACCAGTAGTATCTACGTTGACTCAAGTAGGCTAACGTTGAGTACTTTGTCCACCACAGCTGGTTAGCACGAAGACCAAATGCTTCCAGTGTAAATGTGAAACGGAATACTGAAAGGAGAGAACTGAGGGCTTGCCTCCGCGGGTGATTTGGCGGGTTACTGTGCCGTCAATGAACCTAATGCTGATTTTGACATCAGCTCATAGAATGCAATACTTTCTCTCAAAGGACTTTATTTACTGTATGTTGCCACAGTGTAGGTTTATAAGCAGATCTTGTATGTCCGATGGTCGTTTATTTTCTATTACACCATATAATTCTATAATTTATATAGTATCCTATAGACCGTATCAGTCCCTTATACTGGCAAATCTTGTGCATAATATTCAGAGCACACGTTCTAGCATCCTTGATGGACGTGGTGGCAATAAATACTTGACTGAATCCCGGATTCCGCTGAGCGGTGAAGGATGCTGAGAGGAGAACGTGCAGACGAGAGAACCACACGCAGGAGGAAGGCATTTAAGCTGCTCAATGCTGAATTTGGAACGCAGCATAAGATGGATATTACGCTTCCATTCAGATGCTAAGTCCCAGCACCTGACTGGTAGCAGTCAGGAGCCCCTCGTCTGTTAAAACAGATCGGCACATAAATCGTCGATGTCTGGGCAGGAACCTTGTATCTCCATATTTCAACTTTTGATGTTTTTCTTCCTAAATTAACACATCAAGTGCCAGAGGTTTTTTTTTAAAACAGGGTACATCCAGTGCCACCGTTCTTACCGTTTACGCTGATCTGTTTAGAGCTGTAGACGCCTCCACGAGGACCCGGATGTAAACAAGGGTGTGTGCGCGATGGTCGAGGGTCCCGACTATCGACTGGAACAATAACATTTCTAACGCGATCCGCCATTGCAGAGTGATCGCCCCTTCGAAAATGGCTCGTTTTCACCACTGTAAAAAGATATGGAGATATGGACCTTTTTCTCAAGATCCTATCATTGGAGCGGACGGAAGAGACGTTTTTTTCGGGCCCTTGTCACATCCGTCCATTCCATTTTACAGGGACCTAGGATGATTCCTATGTTGCGTTAGAGTGCCCCTTGTGGAGAAAAGAAATATTGCTAACACGAGAATTCTCGTTTATGGCACTCGATGTGTTAATGCCCCTACGTCGTCATACTAAAGAGTCACAAAGTGAAAGTGGTTGAGTGTGTCTGTGGGTTCTATGAACACTGAACCGATGAAAAGTATTAACATCAGCATGCGACTAAAATAAAAACGACGTTGGGTCCATCAGAACACAAGGTTCTTTTTTTCCACGTCCATGTTTTTGGACATACACGTTTTCCACCCGGCAGACACCAAACGATCGGAGACGCTCACTCCATTGTCAGGACACTCATCTTTTTGAAGTGACCCAATTTTCGCTGCCGCTCGCCTCCTCGTCTCCTGCCAACCACCACGCGGCCCATCTGATAATCACACAGCGCACTTCTAATTGTCTCCCGGTGTCATTCTGAAAGCTCTCTTTTTTTTTTAACCCATTCAGACCGGGAACGCATCTGTGTCATTTTAGATTTCTTTGGCTATTCAAAAACAGCAGATATAGGAGCTCATAGCTCATAGCTTTAGCTATGAGCTTGTATATCTGCTTTTTTTTTTTTAATCATGATTTATTTTGCAAATATTTCATATTATAATATTTTAAAGGGAAGGGAACAAAGGGAAGATTTTTTACTCAAATCTTTGCTTCTAGGGGTCCCTATTACAAACATATTTTGACATGGGGGTCCGCGGCCAAATATATATAATTTTGGGGGTCCTTGACGTGAAAAAGTTTGAGAACCACTGATATAGAAACATACGTTTTAAAAATAAACTGTAGGATTTAGAAGATATTTGTACAATCCCCAGAAGCAAAGATTTGAGTTTGCTTTAAAAATATATATATATATATTCAAAGATTTGCACAAACCTTTTTAGAATAAAATAATATATAATTATTCGTAATAATAATAATAATAATACATCATCTTTGGCTATTTTTGAATAGCCAAAGAAATCCAAAAATGACACAGATGTTCCTGGGTCTTAATGGGTTAAATCCCTTAAGAGAGGCTAGAGGACGTCTGGACTCGCCGCCGTCGATGAACGGCAGGTAAAGAGAGTGTGAAGGAAAAGCCACAGAGAACATGTTATTTCATCTGTGTTATTACCGCTCACACATTTTGTACGTGATGTTCGAGTCGGCCTTTCTTCTGGCATTTCTTCCCTGGCAGAGCTTTGGGTGCAGTGTGTGCCTGTGATCCCTTCCTTAAGCACAAAGGCCTACAAGCAAAGGCCGCTCTTCTGATGTTAAAATTGCTTTTTACCCCAATTTCAGTTTTCTTCCACAGGAATACAGTTTGGAATGCTCCCACTTATACCAAACTGATGTACTTTATAGCCTAAATATGCAAACGTGTGTGTGTGTGTGTGTGTGTGTGCGTGTGCGTGTGTGTGTGTGTGCATGTATGCGTGCATGTACTACAGGGTGATCATAATATTTTCACCGGGACCCTCAATCACTTAATTCCAATTAGCCAACATCTACAAGCTCACAACCCATTGCGATGTGATTCGTTGTGAGCTTGTAGATCTGCTAATTCCCCTACTTTTGACATTTCTTCTTTTTTTTTCCATGTGGTGTTTTCATCAGGATGGGGGACAAAAGAAGTGTTATTATTTTGTAACTGTGGCGAAAACGGGGACGATTTATATGTGTTTTCGAGATATTTGTCGGGACTCAGGACACCCAGCTTGAAACCGGGACAATCCAGGCCAAACTGGGACGTTTACGTCTGGTCACCGTAGTGTGTGTGTGTGTGTGTGTGAGTGTGAGTGTGAGTGTGAGTGTGAGTGAGTGTGAGTGTGAGTGTGTGTGTGTGTGTGTGTGTGTGTGTGTGTGTATACTGCACAGTACGTGTTGTCCTGGACAGTCAGCTCTCATTCAAGGCACACACTGCAGCGGTCACTCGATCCTGTAGGTTGTCACTCTATAACATTCGAAGGATCAGACCCTTCCTTGCCCAGGAGTCAGCCCAGCTCCTTATCCAGACATCAGTCATATCAAAACTTGACTTCTGTAACTCTCTTTTTACTGGCCTCCCGACACCGGCACTTAAACCTCTCCAAATGATCCAGAATGCCGCAGCACGCCTGGTCTTCAACCAGCCAAAAATGTCACATCCCTTTCACATTCCATGTCTACCCCATTCTCCACTCCCTCTAATGGCTCCCAGTAACTGCCCGCACACAACCCTGACGTTGGCCTACAAAGCAACCAAAGGTATGACTCCCCCGTATCTTCAAAGCCTGATCCAACCCTACAACCCCTCCCGCTCACGCAGATCAGCTAACACAGCTGGCAGAACCCTCGCTAAAACCCCCAGGACAGCGCTCCACACGTCCCTGCAGACTCTACTCCCTTCTGCCTCCCAAACTGTGGAATGAACTCCCCATTGCAGTTAGAACTGCAGACTCACTCCCAATCTTCCGCCGTAATCTGAAGACTCACCTCTTCAGACTGCACCTTAGCCCATAGCACTTGCCCTAGCCGTGGTGACCTTGCAGGCTTATGCAAAGGTTACATTGTAACTTAGATAGCATGTTATGTAGACAGATGCCAGGTCATTGTTGACCTGGCATCCTATAGTGTGTATAGTTTAATGTTCAGATTTGTTTTGATGATAGGTTCTTGGTTTACCTATGATCCTAGATGACTATTTCTATGCATTTGATGCATTACCTTGTGTTGTCCTTGTTTATTGTAAATTTGCCCTGGATTACGAGCGTCTAGATTGTAAATAGTAAATTGTCACACGCCATGAAGGGCGCGCGTGGGTGACTTAAATGAACTGGGGGGTTGATAACCAGCAGCTCCGTCCGTTTACCTGTTAAGACGGAGAGAGTGCCACTGCTCTCTCCGCGTTTGCACGGCCCTTAGAGGAATATGTTAAAGACCCCCCCCTCCCTCATTAATATACATGAGCCACGGTCTGCTGGCTACAGATGCCGGGGTAATTCCCCCACCTCAGAGCCTATACATGCACCGACAACATCTATTTTGCATGCATGATGGCCAGCACCAAATTCAGATATCCCCTCTGTGGCATGCGTGTTGACCCCCCCCCCCCCCCCGCCCGCTCCCCCCACCCCCGCTCCCCCGCCAGCTAATTCCGCCTCCCACCCGGTCCTCTGCCTGTCTGGCGTACCCCTAGCTCTCCTCCGTTCTTGCTGGCGTCGTGCCAGCCAGCTCGTTCAACGTTCAACATTCCGTGGTTTGTTGGCGGGTAAACCGAGGATGCTGTACTGTACAGGTGTTGGAATTGGGGCAGGAAAGATAACTGAAAATGTATCGAAACCCGACGTTTAGAACCTCTCTCACCGACTTAATCTTGCTCATGTTGGTTAATCGAGAAGCAGGGTTTATTTTTTTCACACATATTTTCATTTCTCATATCAATGAATCATGTTCGTGTTTGTGTGGTTTCGAGATGTTCTATAATAGACTAAATCAAGTAGTCTGATTAACCACAGCCCTGTATTAAACTTAGTTGTACAATGGTGGCGTGCAAAAATAGCCCTGCAATTTTCAAAGTGGTTAAAATCTCAAATGACAGCGTTCCCGGTCTTAATGGGTTAATCTTGCATAAGTAAACATGGGTCCTCAGCGGAGTGTCCTTAGCATAGCCTCCATCCTGACCATGGGTCCTGTTCCTTCAGAGTGAGGCAGCTTGATGCACAGTACAGTACAAGAACACCCCCCTGGACACGACGCTAGCACGCCACAGAGACTTAACCCAGATCGAACCCTTGATGCTGAGTGCCAAGCAGGCAGGCATTATAGGTACCTTTTTTTTCTTTTAACCCACTAAGGCCTGAGGTTTCCGATTCTACAAATGTCTTCTAAATCCTGTAACAGTTTTCTGAAAAACGTAGGCTGTTATATCAGTGGTTCTACAACCTTTTCATGTCAAGGACCTCCAATATGATATGGATTTGGGCCGCGGCCTTGTTCCAGGGACCCCCAGAAGCAAAGATTTGAGTTAAGAATGTTTGCTTTAAAAAACTATATATATATTCAAAGATTTGCACACATTTTCACGATTTTTCAAAAATAGCAGATGTACAAGCTCATAGCGCGGCACTCGGTGCCGCGCTATGAGCTTGTAGATCTGCTATTTTTTAAAGCCAAAGTATGACATAATGGTTTAAGTGGTTACACAGAAGCGTTCCCGGTTGTAATGGGCTAACAGTCTTTGGTGCTGACCTCCTGACCTCCCGGTCTCAGGGCGGACACTCTCTATAACCACTAAGGTCACTGAGCTGGTGTTCTAATCTTGCATACCACTCGTTCAATTAGCGTCATATTTCCTGTCCGAGCTGACAGCAGGCCAAGGACCTCGAGTTCTATAAATAGTTTTCAAATTGGTCGCAGAGCGCCTGATCAATCCGACACCGGATTAACCAGTTATCGCAATGCTATTGCATTCAGTCTGACGGTGTGACTCTGCTCCTGTGGTACTGCAGATTATCTGCGCAAGCATGACACAGAATCTGAGTTCACTAACCCCCTCCCCCCCCCTGAAGCTAGTCTCCCATATTTGAATACTGGGCCCTGATCGGTCACCCCAGACTTCAGAAGCAGGAGAGGGATTCACAATGGAGCGGTGCCAGACCCAAATCACCGAGGGCTACCATGAAGGGCTACCATGAAGCAGAGCCTAAGATACAGCTATTATTCCAGGAACCCAACATAACACTGAACCCCCTCAAGGGCCTATAAGTGAAGATATACAGATATATATATCATTATACGATCCACAGAATCAAACATTTAACCCGTTAAAAACCGGGAAAACTTCTGTGTAACTACTTTAACCATTATTTCCTTTTACCACACATTGGATATTCAAAAATAGCAGATATACAAGCTCATATAGCGTGTCACTTCGTGCCACGCTATGAGCTTGTAGATCTGATATTCTTTGAAAAATCGTCAACATTTTACTCTTTGTGTGCTTAGGAATGTGACAAAAAACAAAAGAAATATCCATGAATTCAAGTTTCCATGGGGTGACTAATCGATAGGATAAAGTCATTTTGGGGGTGAAATATCCCTTTAAGTGTTGGCAACCTTTTTCAACAAGCGACAACTGGTGTCTAAAAAAGAAACGTCTTTCTTGATAGAAAAGAAAAGAGTCAAGAGGAGAGAAAACAGCTTGCTGGTCGAGGCACCAAGGCCTCTGTGGCCTTTCTAGGACCTATCATTTTCCTAAAGGCATGAGGCCAAACTGAGGGGGCACGGCAGCCATTGCCTTCACGGCCCCTGAGACATTCTTGCCTGCAGGTGCCCACGCTCTGCAAAGCTTTGCACCAAAACCAATGCAATTCTATTGCATGTTGACACATCACAAGAACACTGGATTTGAAAATAGCAATAGTTTTAGGTAATTTGAACAGGACATCCCAACGTAATTTAAATAATACTAGGGGTGTGACAGTTAATAGAACAAAACAATTTAATAGATTATTTAAAAAATATATATTTTAATAAAACAATCAATTTGGGGGGACATTGACATTTCACGTCAAATATACAAATATTTTGAAAATCATGCTGCTCGATTAACTCGTTACTAAGATGGGTAGACGCAGCCCTACCGCAGACATCTTTGCATACATATTTATGAGTGCGCACCTTTCAAGTTCCATTTGAATTGGGGCCCAGCCAGCCGTATACTGTATCTACACTAGCATTACCATTATTTTCCTTCCTTACAGTTTGTCTCCAGATCAATGTGAGACTTTATTGCAACAAACAATTTTATTGCCATCCCCTCCTCTCTCATCACTCTATTCCTTCAACCCACTCGTTCTATTCAAAACCCTGTTCTTATGCCTCATGTGGGCGGCATAACAGAGGTCAACCTGGACGACATCATTAGCTAGTCGGTCCAACATTGAAATTAATCCATTAACACATTGACCGCCAGAGGTTAATCTCATAATGTACTCACCAGTGCCAACGTTTTATTGTTGTTTTTTGTTTTTTTCACGTCGCCATAGATCTTGTTAAAATCCTTAAGATTGAGCTGTACACGGTCTGTTTACCATCGGCGACATCTCCCTGCGTGTACCAGTCCAAACCACGTGTCAAACGGGAGCCGCCATGTTTGAGTTCTGATCGTTTATGTTAACATGGAAATGCGAGGATGAAAAACTACATGTTTACAGGGGCTTTTACAGGGGTTTTTGTGTACGACTTAGAATGGAGGCCGACGGGAAACAAAAAACGGGATCGCACTTCCGGTCGACATCGGGTGGTGTTACACTGAAAATGGTCCCCCTAGAAAATTAAAAAAAAAAAAAAATCGAAAAAGGAAAAAGCACCACAGCCCGAGGCTACGGGATCGGCGCTTAACCGTTGGATTTAACGGCCCGTAGAACTACGGGCCCGGCGGTCAATGTGTTAAGACCTGGAACGCATCTGTGTCATGTTAAGATCTCTTTGGCTATTCAAAAATAGCAGATCTACAAACACATAGCGCGGCAACCGAGTGCCGCACTATGAGCTTGTAGATCTGCTATTTTTGAAAAATCGTGAAAATTTGTGCAAATCTTTGAATATATATATTTTTTTAAGAGAACCCTTTTAACTCAAATCTGTGCTTCTGAGGGGTCCCTGGAATAAAATATTTGAGATGGGGGTCCGTGGCCAAGTGAAGGACTCCCCAAATTATATGTATTTGGCCACGGACCCCCAGAAGCACATATTGGTGTAAAAAATGTTCGCTTTAAAACATATACTTTCAAGATGCTTCCCCGGTTTTAATGGGTTATTAGCAAAGAAGAAAATGGTTAGTTGCAGCTCGTTAGTAAACGTGCCGCCACCCCCCGCTCACCTGATGCGACCCCGCAGCCTCTGCTCTGTCTGGTTGGCGTCCGTCATGCAGTTGCTGACAAAGTTGGGCCCGCCGGGCCCGGCGCCGAACTCCTTGCGCAGCGCCACGGCGCCGTGCGTGAGCACCGAGACGCCGCGCGCTATCCGCCGGCGCGCCTCGTCCCTCCAGCCCTGCGGCCGCACGGCGAACAGGGCCCGCGGCAGGCCCTCCGTGCCCAGGCCCGACAGCGCCGGGCCCACCGCAAACCACATGTGGGAGGCGCCGGCCTGGCCCGCCGCCCACAGCCGCGCGAAACACCAGGTCGGCCTCCTCCTGGGAACAATACAGCAGACGCACCTGGAAGGGGGGGAGGAGGGAGGGGGATAGGGGAGGGGCAGGGGGGAGGAGGAGGAGGAGGAGCAAGGAGAGGGGGAGAGGGGGGAGGGGAGGGAGGAGATTGGGCGGGTGGTGAGAGAAGGAGGCAACAGGGCGGACGGAAGGGGAGGGAGGGAAGGGATGGGAGGGGATGGGAGTGGTCTCTCTCCAGTGAAGTCGATGGCAGTCGCCACCGTCCAGTGTGAGCGGCCCATGGAGGAGCAGGGAGGGGGGGGGGGGGCAAGAGAGAGAACGAGCAGGGTGGGGAGGACGTGGGTGGGGTCAGGTGGAGGGGGGGGGCGGGAGTCAGGTGGACGTGGGTGGGGTCAGGTGGAGGGGGGTGGGGGCGGGAGGGGTGGTCAGGTGGACGTGGGTGGGGTCAGGTGGAGGGGGGGGGGGGGGGGCGGGGGGAGAACACAGAAGAGAGGAGGGAGGAAAGCAAGGAAGGATGGGGAGAGGGACAGAGGGACATGACGAGGTCCAGAGGAACGCAGTGAATATGTACAGTAGGAGGAGAGGAAGGGAGGGAAGGAAGGAAGGAAGGAAGGAAGGAAGGAAGGAAGGAAGGAAGAGAGGAAAAGGAAATAGGAATGACGAGTGAGGCAAGGCGGGAGGGAAGAGGGTGAGAAATACACTCACACATATAACACACGCACGCAAGGTTTCACGCACGTACACACACACACACACACACACACACACACACACACTACTGAACACGCACACACACTATTGAGATAAGGAGGGTAAAGGCAGGCGTGGGAGGCCACGAGGAGGAGAGAGATGAGAGGAGAGAGAGAGAGAGAGAGAGAGAGAGAGAGAGAGAGAGAGAGAGAGAGAGAGAGAGAGAGAGAGGAAAGACGGAGGGGAGAGAAAAAATATGTAGTGAGGAGATACCAGAGAAAGAAATAAAGACAGAGAGAGATAAAGAGGAGAGACAGTGTCGTCATGTTGATGATGTCATGTTGATGATGCAGATCATGAGTGGGGGGGATGGCTGGAAGGTGGGTCTGAGATTATGAATTCACAAATGTGAAAAAATACTGATTGAAAGACCTTATTGTCACTGTCGGGCACCTTGTGTCCAAAACCGGTACAATTTCACACACTATTCCAATGGTTCCAATGTCACAAGCTACATAGTTATCAAACCCACAGATAGACTTAACAACTTTCACTTTCAAATGTTTTGAAATATAGCGGATAACTACAAACTCACAACACGTCATGGTCTGCAGCGTGTGTGGATCTGAAGCTGGCAAAAGGAGAGGAGAGGAGAAGGAGAGGAGAGGAGAGGAGAGGCGTAGGAGAGGAGAGGCGTAGGAGAGGAGAGGAGAGGAGAGGAGAGGAGAGGAGAGGAGAGGAGAGGAGAGGAGAGGAGAGGAGAGGAGAGGAGAGGAGAGGGTCTAAAGACTAAACATATGAGAAAAAGCCAAGGAAAAGTAGGAGGATGGGAAAGGTTAAACTGTAACATGTTATAGAAAGCAGCATACCTTAGGTCAGGAGAGGAACACAGGAGAAATAAGAAGAGAAGAGAAGAGAAGAGAAGAGAAGAGAAGAGAAGAGAAGAGAAGAGAAGAGAAGAGAAGAGAAGAGAAGAGAAGAGAAGAGAAGAGAAGAGAAGAGAGACTTCATGTGTGTGTCTATGACGCCAGTCGTCCAGATTTCACTTCCTCATTTAGACAAGTTTGGCTCTCAGACAGGCTAGCTTATAGACAGTCAAACGGTTATTATTTAAGTATATCGGTGACATCATCATTTATTCATCATCTGTGTCCAATCGTTTTAAATCTGAGCCCCTTTGACAGTGATTTAAAACAAAGTAAAAGTTAAGTATTTGTATTTCAAAAGGCTACTGCAGGGTTCTAGGTTGCCCAGTGGCAGTGTGCACAAGACATTTGGCGTTGACTGAAGCTTATTGAAGCTTGCAGCTTATTACAGCTGGGGGCCAGACCACATGAACGAGCTAAAACGGTTTCGACCAATGGGCTCGACTCACGGGGTTGCGCACAGGGTTGCGCACCGGAGGTGACACTACTGCGCATGTGAGACGACGTGCAGAACGCATCACATCACATAGGCCCCAAATAGGCCCCGCCCGTCACGTTTCCGAACACAGAGGAAAAGGGAGTATACGCAACATACAACTCCATACAAGTGAATGGGCAGGGATTTTCGTTACCTCTCTATTATTATTATTTTTTTTACGATATGTTTGGGGGCTTTTCTGCTTTTATTGATACGAGAGTAGGCTGACAGGAAATGGGGAGAGAGATGGGGGGGGTGACACACAGCAAAGGTCGTCGGGATCGGGAGTCGAACCCGCGACACGCTGTCAAGCTGGATTACCAGCATTATATGGTATGCGCCTGGACCGCTAGGCCAACGGGCGCCCCACCTCTCTATTATTTTTAACTCTATGGCACCGGCTATGGCTCGGGAACGATGAAAGTCGGGAACGATGCAAGTTGGGAATTCATGCCCCCTCCATTTTATGCAACACCTGTTACTTGTTGTACCCGTTATCAGAGTAGACACATGTCCACTACTTACACAACCCATCATATAATATGGAGTTAAAAACTGCCAATGTCGTGTTGATGACGTATATGGGACAGACAGACAGACAGTCCTGCATTGCCCTTTAAAGAATGGAGTTCTATTGTGCACGCTACCACTTATATTGGCCCAGCGGTACAATCCAGGAAGCCGATGGGTGTGGTTGGCCAATCAGGGAAGCTGATGCCTACACCAGTGGTTCTTATGGGGTCCGGGGAACCCCCAGGGGTCCTTGAGGGGGTTCCAGGGGTCCCCAGCTAAATGATTGGTAACTCTGAGAGTGCACAAAAGGAAACAAATGGACACGTACGGGTCCATTTGTTTCCATTTGCAAGCTATAATATAGCTTGCAAATGGACACACACACACCACACACACACACACACACACACACACCGCAAGTTTGAAGTCGATCGGCTCAGACAGTGCCTGATTTATGGACAGACAGACAGACAGACAGACAGACAGACAGACAGACAGACAGACAGACAGACAGACAGACAGACAGACAGACAGACAGACAGACAGACAGACAGACAGACAGACAGACAGACAGACAGACAGCAATTTATAGATAGATAGATGAGAACATTATTCAGGGATGTACTTCCTTGGCCTACTGGCTGTGTGCTCAAGAAATCTGGCACTGATGCAGCCACAGACACACACACACACGCACCTTCTTTGCAAAGTAATTTGGCGCTGATCGGCACAGTGTTTTCAAGATTAGCCATGGACAGACATGAACAGGCGGATGGATACAAGACGTTTGTAGACACACACACACACACACACACACACACACACACACACACACACACACACACACACACACACACACACACACACACACACACACACACACACACACACACACACACACACACACACACACACACACAGGGCATATGGACGAACGCTCTTCTAAATGGCTCGCCCTTAGGCGGCACACCGTAAAAAGACAGACATAGAGAGAAAGATGAGAGAGAGAGAGACAGAGACAGAGAGAGACAGAGAGAGTGAAAGAGAAAATGAGACAAACGACATAAAAACGTATAGAGATAGAGAGAAAAGGAGAGAGGTCATTGTTATTTTGAAGTGTATTTTATCTTCAAATCAAACAAATAAGTGACAGAGAAGAG
>NC_137605.1:15399110-15419110 GCF_963280865.1 Gymnoscopelus braueri
AAGAATAGTAGAAAGTCACAGAACGAGAGAGGAGGAGAAGAGAGGAATTAAGACAAACAGAGGAGTGTGGGGGTTGGGGGGCTTGTCTCTGGGCAAAGAATTGCATGAGAGAGGGGGGGGGCATACCAACGGAATGAGCAGTGGAAAGATTGAACGGGAGGGATTGGAAAAGAGGAAATCAGAATGGGAGGAGAGGGAAGGAGACAGTGAACCAGGGATGGATGCATTGAGAGGAGGTGGAGGAGGAGGAAGAGAAGTGAAGGATGGAAGGAAGGAAGGAAGGAAGCAAGGCCCGTAGGGGAGGAGGAAAAAAGGGAGCATATCCGAGGGAATAAAAACGAGGAGAGATACAGACCAAAAACCATGAGTCACTAGTGGTCAATGTGTCGGTCAGCCAGTCTGAGCGTGAGCGTGAATTTGCCAAACGTGTTTAATTATTAACGCATCACGCAGGGTTTCAGCTGGCAGCATATACTCCAGACGGAGTCAAACTTTTTTTTTTCGGCTCGGTGGAACCAACAAAGTTCTCATGCGGACACAATTGTTTTCTACTTACTTTCGGCTCCACTCTCAGTTCGGAACGTTAGTCCCTGTCCACTTGTCTACAGTGCTGCCTGGAATGGTCTGTGTTTTTACTACGGATCTTCGCTGTTTTGTTTACGACCTCCGACATGCTTTGTCAAAATGTGTCTCTGAGATTTCACCATTTCTGGTGAAAGACAAGTGTGTGCTATCTCTCTCCATGAATTAATTGCCGTTAGAAAATCAGAGAGCAGGCCTGTGCCTTAGCCTTTAAGGAGCGCACAATTGTCTGCTAGCGTAGCAATCACTTTGAATCACCGCATCCCTGCTTACTTCCCCACAAAGAATGTGCTTTATTTATATATATTTTTTCTTTTAATAAAACGGAGCAATGCCTGCAAGCTAGTTCGGCAAAGAAAATTGATACTTCTCACTCCAACACACCCTCTGTAATAAAGCAGCTGATGACATGGTAAATGTATTCTTTTCTAGAGCCCCTTTATCCAAAGCGTTTCACAATGTGCTTCAACATAACACCCATCCACACAGCGACAGCAGAGGCAACTGCGCAAGCAGTGGTGTAAATTAACTAAGTACATTTACTCAAGTACTGTACTAAAGTAAAATGTTGAGGTACTTTTACTTTACTGGAGTATTTCCAATTGTCTATACTTTTACTTCTACTCCACTACATCTCAGAGGCAAATATTGTACTTTTACTCCACTACAATTGTTTGAAAACTTTAGTTACTAGTTACTTTGCAGATATAACTTATTACATTATAAAACATACATTAAACACTTTAGCCCTATTTTAAACCTAGGCTATTTGAAAATAGCCGATCTACAAGCTCGCGATTTTAGTACTTTTACTTTTGGTACTTTAAGAAAATTTTGATACCAATGTGTTTACTTTTGTACTTATTCCGGACTTATTCCGGATGTTTTATTCGGGACTTTTACTTCTAACAGAGTACTTCTACATTGCAGTATTGATACTTTTACTTAAGTAAGACATTTGAGTACTTTTTCCACCACTGCGCGCAAGGCACCTACCTGCTGGTCTAGAGCAGTTAACGGGGTTCAGTGTCCTGCTGCTTGGACACGACGACTAAGCCAGGAGGAGCCACGGATTTAAACCATGAACCTTCCAGTCCTCAAAACGTCCACTCCACCTCCTGAGCCACACTGCCGCCCCGTTTAAGCTGTGAAATGCAACTTTCACAGTCCATCTATGGATTAGGGTTTAGGGGTTAAGTGTCTTGCTCAAGGAGGATCTCGAACCTGGGACCTGTTGCCGTTTGTTCAGTTTCAGGGGTCTCCCCGTCTCTCCAGCTCAAGTAAACGGCAAATACATGTGCAGGTGGGGATACCGATTTCATCCAATCAGGAGAGATTGCCCCAAAAAAAAACAGTATAAAATTGCGTTTGTGAATTTCTCTCACCTGATTGGATACAATTGGTATTCCAACCTGAATATTTATTTTCTGCTTACTAAAGAACCGGAGAGATTAGGAGACCCCTGTTATCGGAATATAGAGCTTTATTCGTTTTTACAAAAATAATGTCACTTACACCTCCTTTATGCCGCAGTTGACATGTACGTTAACTGAGCGCATGAGTAACATAGTTTGGGTAACTACTTGGAGTAATAGTTTATACTTATAAACCTTATACTGCAGCAATGCAGTAACTCCCAGGGTCTAGCGCTTTGTAAGGCGGTATACACGCCCTCGTTGCTCGGCTGATACTGACAATAAGCCACTCTGACCTACTTACTTACTTGCAGCGGTAAGCTAAGCCTAGATGCCAAAACCAACTGTACAGTATGCTACCATTCATTCATTCTCAATAAATCTGTTGCACGTGAGCTGTCTGACTGAAATACAGCTGCTGTGGGCAAGCTCCAAAACACTGAGTGTAATAGAAAGTAATAATGCTCTGCTTTGCTGCTTTTTGCTTGAGAAGCTGAAATCATTCATTTCTCCAGACTGTTCATGAGCCGTCCAAAACAAGCTCGATAACTATAATTAAAAATCATCCTAACTGAAGTGGATGGCAGAGCCCATACCGCAACTATTACGACAACATCTGTGTGGATGCTCACCTTATTGTTGTACATTACGTTACACTACGGTCATTTAGCAGATGCTTTTATCCAAAGCGACTGACAATAAGTGCATTCAACAGAAAAGAAATCTACTAATCACCGGAAGTCTTAAGTGCATTCTCTTCTAAAACAAGTAACTAAGAGTATACCGAGTACTACGGTGCAATATATCAGCTACCTACTTTCTTAAACAGATGAGACAAAATCAAATGAGCAAGAGCTAAAACCAATAAGTGTATCAAAATAAACAAGATCCAATTAAACAAGAGCTCGTACAAATAATTGACAACAAGTAGGCAAGGCTAAGTGGAAGGGTCAGGGTAGTGTTTCCTGAAGAGGTGGGTTTTCAGCCTGCGGCAAAAGATGGGCAGTGACTCTGCTGTCATGACATCAGTGGGGAGTTCATTCCAACCCTGGGGGGGCCAGAACAGAAAAAAAATGTGGCCGCGTGGTCATATCGTGCTTGGTGTCGATTGCCCTTAACACTTCTGAAACTAACAGTGCAGTCAATGTTTCTCTAAACTTGGGTAACTATCATATATTGGCAAAGGTTCAATATTATATTGAGGTTGACGAGCTAGCTGCCGAACTTTGGCTAAGGTTACTATAAAACTAGCTTTGTCTCGCCACAGAGAGGCAGCAGAAAGGTAGAATTTTTCTCAACTTTGTCACAGCTCTTTTTGCTGGCTCTACCACCCATGCCGCAGCGGCGAAGACGGCCACAGACAATGCATCGAACCCGTGAATTCAGCGTACGGTACAGTAGTCGTATGGTACAGCATAGATGCGTACGCCGCAGAATAGGCTTGGACCTACACCGCTAGAGTCTCTGTAGGCTGACACGCAAAAGACCAAACGTGACTCATGTTTTTTTTGTTTTTTTTCTGTTGTCGTGCAGATCAAAGATGATGGGGGGGGAAAGAAGAACAGAGGGGATAGAGGAGAGAGGGGAGAGAGAGAGAGAGATGCGGCAGGGAGGGAGGGAGTGGCAGAGATGGACAGAGGGAGGGAGGGAGGGAGAGAGAGAGAGGAAAGAGGACGGACAGAAGGGACGAAGGAAGGAAGGAAAGGATGGAAGGAAAGAAGGAAGGGAGGGAAGGAGGAAATACGGCTGGAGGGGGGGGGGGGGACCACCAGAACACCCACCGGCTCCTCGCTGGTGCTTCCTCCCCCTCTTCCTCTTCCTCCTCCTCCTTCTAATCTCCGTCTCCTTACAGCAGTGGTTCTCAAAGTGGGGTCCGGGGGCCCCCCAGGGGTCCTTGAGGTTGCTCCAGGGGGTCCCCAGCTAAATCATTGATATGTGGGAACCCAAACAGACCCTTACAGGTCTGGAACTCTGAGAGTGTACAAATGGAACCGAACGAAATGGAAGAGGTTTGAGAACCACAGCCTTTACAGCTCCTTCCCGCCGACGCAACCCCCTTCTGCGCCGCCCCTCTCTCCTCTCTCCCGCCACCCCCCCCTCCCCCCCGCCCTCCTCCGCCTCCTCCCGCCCTCCTCCTTCCCCCGTTCCGCCGCCATACACGTTCTCCCAGCCCCCACTCTCTCACCTGCGCCTCATTCTCCTTCAGCAGCCTGCGGGTGCGCGCCCCGCCGGGGTCGTCCGACACGTTCAGCATCACCACGCTCTTCTTCTCCCAGCCGATGAAGGAGCCGTCCGTCAGGCCCTCCACCACCTGGATGAAGTCCTGGTAGCCGGTGTGGCGCGTGGTCACCACGGAGAACGCCGTCCAGTCGTACTCCTCCAGCACCTCGAAGATCACCTCCAGCTGCAGCGCCGTGGACGAGCTGAACTGCAGGAAGATGGAGCCCGTCTCCTGCGAAACGTGGAGGGAAAGGGGAGGAGAGAGAGAGGCGGAGCAGAGGAGAAGAACGGCAGATTTCTTGAAGGATAAGCCCTTTTTCCCCCTAGTTCAGTTTTTTTTTTCCTAGTTGTTGCAGTCATGCAGATCGGGTTTGGCCGATAAAAGGTTTCTGTCGTTTGTAGAGCGAGGCTTATCAGAATCCCCCACTCTGTGACGGGATCACACCTGACAGACCTTATGAAGTGTTTCCAACGCGTCCTTTCAACACCACAAGCACCAACACTTCAAGTAGTACCCTGCGTAATCTTCACTGTCAGGCTGAAACCTTGTATATATTCCACAGATATTTCATCTTTTTTATGTTTTTTTATTTTCATAAATGAATGCCCTATTTTTTTACCCCCTAAAATAGCTGATCTGCAAGCTGACAGTGGTTAAGTCTGTGATTTTTATACATTTTTAACCAATGAAAATGGTCATCAAGAGCTCGTGCCTAAATAATATCTACATTAGATCCACCGGAACACAGATTCATTTTTGCATTTCCTGAAAAGTTATATTTTTTTGGACATACAAGGTCTCTGCCCGACTGCGACGATACGCAACTTCACAAAATATCCTTGACCTTGACCGTAACGGACGGTCAAGGTCAAGGATATGTGTTCTCCATGCTCCTTGTAAAACGTCTGCACCGTCCTTCCGCATGCATGAAGACAGGAACGCCACAGCCCTCATAGTAATTCATACTTCATCGCACGACGGTCTGTCTGTGTCGCGTGTCGGAAATAGCAGACCTACAAGCTGGCGACGCGTCGTAGGTCTGCTATTTTTTGACGAGCAACGCTGATGTGCGCCGGAGCATAAATTAGGCTTACACAACGGGAGTGTGACGAATAAACTTCATTCATACAGGTGGTTGATTGTGCTCGCACTGCAAAATCAACCTTGTTTCGAAAAATGTTTGCGTCACCTTGTGTTATTCACGTTCTCAACATTAGTTTAAATTAACACGAATTAATCGCACAGAATAAACACTCCCAGTGTGTACAGACCTTAAGGAGATAACTTAGTAGGAATTGCACCAGGGCGATACCAATGTCTCGTAGTGTGTCAATACCCATTGTTGAATTTGAGCTTGAAAAATGCTCAGCTCAGTTAAGATTTGCAGTTTGTAGTATGGTAGTAACATTTCAAGACTTAGATTGGTAACAAGAGTCCTTTACAAATAAAACAATTGGAGTGTCCAATTTGAAAAAAATCAATCATCAGACCATGTATGATTGTACTTTTTAAAGCCCACATCGGGCAGACACCGATTGTCTTCCGATATATTGGTGTATTCCTGCATATTAGGTACTTATTGTAATGGTGTAATGTTAATTGTTCACCTTCAGCAAAAACAAATGGTTAACCACTTGAACACTAGCGTCCCAATTCATAGAATAGGCTAACATTTGCCCAATATAGCAGATCTACAAGCTCACAACACACAGCTTTGCAACACTGAAGATGAACTTGAAGATCCGCAATTGTTTGCCAGAGAGATTTGTTGTAGAGGGAGAACATTATGGGCCAAGGAATAAGGATAGACCCCCGGGGGACCCCAGTCAATGGACTAACTATATTAGGGTTTAAGTGGTTAGATGCAGTGTGAGCGTTGCTGTGTTGAAAGGACGTGTTTCACACTCCTCATAAACTTCATCTGGTATGGTCCCATCAGATCGCTTGAGACAGATGCATGGAGCAATGCATGCGGTATATAAAGCTCTATGCACTGAAAGAAACTTGTGAAATTCCATGATTAGAATATGGCGGATTAATATGGCGACAACAACTACGAAAAGAAGGCCCAGGTCGGAAAAGAAACAAATCAACTTATCCTGTTGTTTACACAAGCCAAGAGGCAAAATTGCTCTGCACTTGGCTTGTTTACCTATGGAGAGAGTTCCCAGGCTGGTGGCAGTCAGCGTTACCTTTGCACACTCTCACACAAACTTCACATAAGCCTACCACCGTGGAGAGGACTGTTTGATTCCTCCACGGTGCCTCCGGCTTGGCCGGGTGCTCCAGCGAACACAATTGCTTGGTGTTTCGCGAGTGGGAAAGCAGGCCAAGGGACGACCTGCAGCAACTCCTTGGTCGGGGCGCCTGCTCAGCCGGGAGCGAACTATTACTGTAGGAGGGATAAGCGTGTTCCTCCGCATAAAGGCGTCTGGCGAGTCCATGTGTATCGGAGGAGACATGCGGATGTCTACTACCTCTCTAAGACCAACAAGTGGGGGGGGAGAGGGTTGACAGTGACGGAGACTAGACACACAGGGGGAAGGGTGGATTGGTAATGACTAAATTGAGGGGGAACTTAAAACAACAACAACAGCAACAACAACGACAAGAACAACAACAGTTCGAAACATCAAAACATCCTGGATATCATCATAACATGTTACAACCCCATCACCCATGGGCCCAACTACCCATAATGCTTCTTTATACGAAAATAGCGGATCTACAAGCTCACGATGTGTCGTGACACGTTGTGAGCTTTCAGATCTGCTATTTCTGAATCTTTAAAAAAAAGATCTTGGAACGATTTTGACAATTCTTAAATGAAAACATTTGCTCAAAATAGGGACACCAGGGTTAATGTGGTTAACACACTATTTTTTGGTTTGTTTATTAAATTGTGAAATTATCAAAAAACTAAGAAGAAAACAATAATCAAATCAGACCTTTCCCAAAAGGAAACGCACGTATTTAATCCAGCCTGACCAAAAGCAGGGATAAAACATATTATCATCCCCACCCGGCAATAGAGGGGGGGGGATATCAAAAGCAGAGGCAAGAAGAGACAGCCTAATAATGAACAGGACTCTTCTTCCCCTGTGGGATTATATGACCGTGTCTAAAGGTTAACAGGTAGCACCCTTCCTTTCTACAGAGAAGCACAGCTCCTATACTCTAACTCAGACCACATACAGTAATAGCCATGAAGATCCCACAGCGGGCCAATCACATCAATAGCGGGTAGCTGGAGGCCAAAGGCTGCCAATACAGTACCTCCTCTATCCTATCCTATCCTATCCTATCCTATCTCATCTCACCCCGTCTGCCTCTGTGGAAAAAAGACATAATCGCTGTCGGGTGGAAGCCTTGTATGTCCAAATCCCTTACTTTTCAGATAATGGGGGGGGGGGGGGAACCTGTGTTCGAATTCCATTGCATCCAATGTAGTTATTATTTAGTCACACGCTCTCGTTTTAATACTTTTCATTGCGTCACCTTGCTAAACTAATGACCTAAGTCATTTTTGGAGGAAAATTATATTTTTGCCTAAGTCAGCTCTTCATGACACTGGCCACCTCTGGTGTCAGGTTTAATCCTATTTAAACCTATCTAAATCTCTTATGTTACATAACTGACAGACAGTGTTATTTTTGTTTTAATAGTCATAATTTGTTATAAACGTTTTGGGTGAAATGATTAAGAAATATCATATAGTTTTGTATCAGTTTTTTTTCTTCCTGAAAAACAAAAAAAAAACGTACTTTTAGGCCATTAGTTTAGCAAGGTGACGATTGGTAAAACCCAAAGAGGGTCTCAACCACTTTCAACCTGGTGTCCCTATTTTGGTCATGTCATTATTAACACATTAACCGCCAAGAACGTAGTCCTACGGTCCGTTAAATCCAACTGTTAAGCGCCGAGACCGTAGCCCTACGGTCCACGGTCTTTTCGCGCTAAAAATTTCCGGGTTCACTTTCGGATTTTTTTTGATCCACTTCCGTTTCCGGTTTGATGACCGGAAATATAATTATTTGGGATCCGGTTTTGACGATCACGTCCGCTCTCGTTCTACAGACGAAACTGAAACTCAATTCTCTTCCTGTAGTTTTTTCTCCTCGCATTTCACTGTTTAACGTAATCCGCTCTAACTACAACATGGATACCCCGTTTGACACGTGGTCTTCACTGGGAGATACAGTGGGATGTCGCGGATGTAAACAGACCGTGTACGGCTCAATCTTAAGGATTTTAACAAGATCTATGGCGACATGAAAAAAAAAAAAAACACCTTGGCACTGGTGAGTACATTATGAGATTAACCTCTGGCGGTCGATGTGTTAAAGGTGGAATTTTTATGAGTTTGTCATAAAAAAAGATGTACAGTAGGCTAAGATGGTGATACAAGGTTTCTGCCTGACAGCGATGCTCCAGTGCTCTTGTGTAATGCCACAGCTCTCGTTCTTTCCTGATTCATGATTGAAGGGTTGTGATTGGGTAAGAGGGCACATTTCCTGGTACACAAAGAGAACCTCTCTCTAACAGGTACAATACTGATCCTCCAACAACAGCTTCCAACAACTTTCATCCTCCGTAGAAGTCCCGTTTCTGAAGGAAAGCTACACTAACACAGCACAACAATGAACCAAAACTCCCATGACTCCTCTGTCTTCCTCAGAAGTGGGGGGGGGGGTATTTTTGGCGGACCAGTAAACAACACTGGTCCTCCGCTGGGCTTCACTGTTTCTGAAGGCCAAGTAAGCGACACGACAAGCAGCCGTGCAATGCAGTCTCCTCTCCACTACAAAGAACTACACGACTCCCGTGACCCTGCCATGGTTATTCTTCACATCATTGGGCTCGAAACACCCGTGAAACCGCAGGGCCACAACAGCTAGTCTCCTCTCTTAAGGGAGGATTGGGGAGGGAGGGGGGGGGGGCAGAAGATCATCAAAGGGTTCTGCAAATTTCATTCAGTGAGATTTAAAAAAAAGTTGAAACAGTTATTTCGTTGCACAGTAAACAATGCGTTTTTCTTGGAAGGAGCCATCTGATGCACAGATGCAAGTACAGACCACACACACACACGCACACACACACGCACACACCTGCAAATACAAATTGCGTGGACATAGCCATTGCTCACACATTCTTACGCACAAACGTATCCTCACCCACAATGAAACACGCACACACACACACACGCACACGTACATACACACCTTTGTTGACAATGTACATTCCCAAATGAAAAGTGCTGTACGTGCACATACAAATGTAGAACCACACGCACACATGCACATTGGCACAATGTAGCAGATCAAAGCCAGTCAAAGACCCCCCCCCCAGACCTGCTCCTCCTCACCTCCCTCTGAACGCCTCGCGTCCGTCACCCCTCTCCTCACTTCTCCACCGTTACATGTACCTCCTACCAGCGCCCCCCCAAAGACCACCTCCCCAATGCAATGGTTCTCAAAGCGGGGGTTCCAGGGACCCCCAGGGGTCATTGAGGGCTTTCCAGGGGGGTCCCCAGCTAAATGAGTGGTAGTTAGGAGCCAAATGGACCCTTAAGGCCAATAGGCTCTATGCTCAGCGGCCATATTGGCAAGAATTTGGGCCACCTCCTTACTTCCTAATTCACAGGTGTTACAAATGATACTAATCAAGGTTGAGTTAAGTCAGGGTGCTGCTACTGCGCATGTTGGCGACACTAAATGTAACAAGCCCAATGTTTGCCAATATGGCTGCTGTGCATAGGGCCTACATATGCTTTGAGCGACTGCATCAACCAACGTGTCGCACGTCAAAACGTCAACAAAAAGTGTCGCGGTCCCGCGGAGGACTTGCAGCGATGCTGTCGACGCATACCTCTGGAAAAATGAATGTTGCGTATACTCTGATTGGTTAGCTGCACGATACCACATCCACTTCCTGGTTTACGCTTTGTGGCGGCGCTGTCGCGTCTGCGAGTCGCAGACGGCATTTATGCTCAAAACTCTGACCGTTTAGCAGTGTTGATTCAAATTCATTCAAATTCATTCAGTCATAGTCTTTTGAATAAAATTCCATTTAGTTTTAATCATATTTTAGCCATCTGAAATGTTTTAGTTTTTGTCTAGTTTTAGTCGACTAAATATCATCATATTTTAGTTGACTAAATCTACAGTTGATTTAGTCGACTAAAATGTATTTTGGCGGTGCCTTGATGGCGTCGTAATGGCTGATTTTACACTTGGTTGCATGTTGAAAATAGCCGATCCACAAGCTCACAACACGTTGTGAGCTTGTAGATCTGCTATTTTCAGAGCGCAACACCCGAGCTCAACCAAACATAAAATGACTTGTCTTTCATTTCTACTGGATCTCTTCTCTACTCGTCCCTCACTAACAGCTTAGTCGAGTTTTTATTTGTTGACGAAATTGTCAATATATTTAGTCTTAGTTTTAGTCATCGTAGCTTAGTTTTCATTTAGTTTTTATTACATTTTCGTCAGTGTCAGTGTAAAAAGGTAGTCGACGAATATTTTTCGTCATAGTTATAGTCGACGAAATCAACACTGCCGCTGAGAGACACTTAGTGCAACGTGTTGGTCAACACTTGTCGCTCAAAAGCATTACTGGTCCATTTGGTTCCATTCGTATGCTCTCTGAGTTATGGGGGGTTGGGGGGGGGGGGGGTCCGTGGCATAATGCATACCATAATGCATAAAGCATAATGCATACCATTAACCCATTGAGACCTGGAACTGTCTCATTTTTAGATTTGAGCTAAAAAGCATTATTTTACACTTTGGGCTATTCAAAAATAGCAAGCTCATAGCATTTTCAAAAATAGCAGATCTACAAGCTCATAGCGCGGCACTCGGTGCCGCGCTATGAGCTTGTAGATCTGCTATTTTTGAAAATTCGTGAAAATCTTTGAAAATATATATTTTTAAAGCGAACATTTTTAACTCAAATCTTTGCTTCTGGGGGGTCCCTGGAACAAAATATTTTGATGTGGGTCCGCGGCCAAATACATATAATTTTGGGGGTCCTTGACATGAAAAAGATTGAGAACCACTGATATAGAAACATACGTTTTTCAGAAAACTGTTGAGATTTAGGAGACATGTAGAATCGGCTTCAGGTCTCAATGGGTTAAAAGAAAAAAGAAAAGGTTTGAGAACCACCGCCCGCCCCCCAATGCACCATCCATTCCAATCCGATCCCCCCACCCCATCCCCAGCTTCCCCTCTCTACCTGTGGCATCCTGCCCAGCCCCGCGCCCCCTCCCACGGCCACAATGGGCAGCCCCGTCTGGGCCGAGACGAACTCCAACATGGGGGCCAGGGGGCCCCAGGCCGTGGGCGGGGGCCTCTCCTCCTCGTAGACCAGGCCCTGGAGGGGCCGCGCCGCCAGCAGCTCGCACAGCTGGTTCAGCACCGTCTTGGGACTGCTGTCGTTCACCTGAGAGGGGGATGAGAGAACGAGGGTGGGGTGTGAGAGAGAGAGAGAGAGAGAGAGAGAGGAGAGAGAGAGAGAGAGGGGGAGGGAGAGAGAGAGAGAGTGTGTCAAAGGGAGAGAGAGAGAAAAAAAGACATTGTTTCATTCAGCACGGAGAGGGGAGGGGAGAGAGAGAAGGCCCAGGGATGAGAGAGAGAGAGAGAGAGAGAGAATAATAAATCAATTGATTAGGTGAAATAAAGTTGCTGAAATCAAACTGAAATTGAATGGAGGGAGGGGGGCAGAGATAGAAATACAGAAACGGAGAGAGTAATGTAGGAATGATAGAAATGGAGAGAAAGAGAGGGAGACAGAGAGAGAGAAGGACGGAAAGAGAGAGAGAGAGAGAGAGAGAGAGAGAGAGAGAGAGAGAGAGAGAGAGAGAGAGAGAGAGAGAGAGAGAGAGCGAGAGCTATGCACAGGGAGAGAGCAGTGAGGTAATTGAAACTGTACTGAAGTGATAATAGGCAATGGAACGGAACTGAAATTGAAATTGACCTGAGAGTGAGAGAAGGAGACAGCGGCAAAGAGAGAGTGAGCCTTGGAAAGAGAGAGAGAGAGAGAGAGAGAGAGAGAGAGAGAGAGAGAGAGAGAGAGAGAGAGAGAGACCTGTTGTGTATGTCACGTCACAAAACGAAAAGGAGGGGGAGGGAGAGCGAGAGAGAGAGGGAGAAAGAGAGAGAGAGAGAGAGGGGGAGAGAGGGGGAGGGAGGGAGAGGGATGGATGCTCACTTACAGCCTGCTTTCATGTTTTGGTTTGTTTGCTGGCTTTTGAGATGCATTCGTGTTGCATTTCGTACTTGGCAAGGTAACAGCGATCTTACGATGCCAATAAAGATTATTGAATTGAACAGAGAGAGCGAGAGACAAAGAGAATACAGAGAAATTAAGTCAAATGGAAAGAGACAGGGAGACACAGACGGAGAGAGAGAGACAGAGACAGACAGACAGACAGACAGACAGACAGACAGACATAGAGATACAGAGACAGACAGACATAGAGATACAGAGAGACAGACATAGAGATACAGACAGACAGACATAGAGACTGAGCGCCCTATTATGCACGTCTTAAATCTACGTCTTAGGTGATAATTAGGTGATAACACCACCATCGTATGCGCAATCCCTATAATGCAAGTTGCGCTGAACGCAAACACTAAAGTAATAAGACTCGCCGGAATATTTTATGCATGGGGGAGTGTGCATATGTTAATTAAGGGCGCAATGCTGTATCTGCTATTATGCCTTATCCTTGACTTATATATTCATTCTACATATTCACAGCATACCGCTAAGACGTGGTCAGACCACGTCTTAACACACTGACTGCCTGAGATTAAAACATCGTTTTTTATCCCCATGCCAGCGTTTATTATCTTAAATTGACGATCTTTTGACAGCCGCAGAAGCCACAACGTGCACGGGGGAGAGTCCTGTCTATCCACCGGAACAATAACATTTCTACCGTGATCGGCCATTTTGGAGCTATGGCCCGCTGGTTTTCATAAAAATGTTTTTTGAAAGAACGCATATCTGCGTTCTTGGCGAGCAAGCCCAAACACACCCATGACTAATTCAGGGCAGTTTCACCGCATAGCGCCTCGGTGCAGTGCGCACATTACCACATCCATAATAGCAAAATGGCATTGGTCACGCCTCCACGTTTTAAAGTAAGTAATAAGACCAGTTCTTAACTATGAGGTCCTTAATAGAGCCCAGAGAGAAAAACCCATAGCAAAAAGAGGCCATGCAGGATATGCCTCTCAGTTAATTATATGTACTGTAGCTCATAGGGAAGGTGTCATGTACCGTATTTTGCAGTGACATTGTTAGGCCAATAATACAAGCTGTTGGTCAAAGAGCAAACACACACACACACACACACACACACACACACACACATACACACCGACAACGACACACACACACCGGCAGCAGTCCTGTACTTGGCTATTCACCTCAAGTAATGAGTGTGAGCATGAATAATGTATATCATCTATGATTATGAGTCCCCTTTCCTCCCAGCTGGGCAGAAGTAGGACGTCAGGGGGACAGGCTCTAATGGCTGGGAGTGGGACCAGACGTGCCATCACCATAAAGGTCTGGGGGTTCGATCCCCACTAGGGCCAATGAGCGTCCCATCAGCGACCTGTCACAGTGTGTCCTAGGGCAGAGATGCTGAATTGTCACTTTGATTCGAGTCTGCCATAAACTACTGTGATGCAAATAAACCTCTGTGGTGTCGACGTCAAGAACAATACCTGTCTTTTTAACCCATTAAGACCAGGAACGCATCTGTGTCATTTTAGATTTCTTTTGCTATTGAAAAATAGCAGATCTACAAGCTCATACCGTGGCACAGAGTGCCGCGCTATGAGCTTGTGGATCTGCTATTTTTTGAAAAATCATGAACATTTGTGCAAATCTTTGAATACATATTTTTAAAGTGGACATTTTCAACTCAAATATTTGCTTCTGGGGATTCTACAAATGTCTTCTAACAGTTTTAATATCAGTGGTTCTCAAACTTTTTTTCATGTCAAAATGACATGTATTTGGCTGCGGACCCCCATCTCAAAATATCTTGTTCCAGGGACCCCCCAGAAGCAAAGGTTTGAGTAAAACAATTTCGCTTTTAAAAAGAATACAGCATATGTATTCAAAGATTTGCACACATTTTCACGATGTTTCAAAAATAACAGATCTACAAGCTCGCTATGAGCTTGTAGATCTGCTATTTTTGAATAGCCAAAGAAATCTGAAAATGACACACAGATGCTTTCCCGGTCTTAGTGGATTAAGGCTATAGTGCGGCGCTCGTTCGGGGCGTGGCCGCCGCTTTCTGAAAGCGTGGCCATTCGTAGCGGGGGGGGCCAGTTGAAGGAGAAGCGCTCGTCCAATCGCCTTCACACTCGACACTGGACTCTCCCCTGGGGCGCTCAGCAACATACCCGCCGAGTGTGAAGTCCATTGGATGAATGGTTCTCAGGATAACGTGAAGGACAGGCCAGACAGAGAAATTCCCGTGGATTTATAGATACAGTACATTTTCCTTGGTTGAAAAACGAATGGGATAGTTGGATCCCGTCCTGCAGAATAACGTAAGCAGTGATGACGCACGATGTCATCGTCTATTACAGGGGTCTTCAACAGGGGGTCCGGGACCCCTAGGGGGTCCTCAGAGTTATTACAGGAGGGCTGCCAAATCTTTTGTGCGATAGGATCATGTTTTTTTTACATGAACCACTTGAACCCCAGCATCCCTATTCTGAGTGGAACATTAGCCCAAAAATAGCCGATCTACAAGCTCACAACGCCTCGCAGCGCGAGGCGTTGTGAGCTTGTAGATCGGCTATTTTTGGCAAAGCGGTTTGGTGTAGATGGAAAAAAAGACTAAGTATTGACGTTCAAGTGGCTAAATGTCTGAAAATACACATTAATCAAACATCCACTGACGGTGCTGTCAAAGTCTATTAACACATTGATTGCCAAGATCGCATCGATGCGTTCTTTCAAATCCATCGCTTGAGTGCCAGCATTCAAAAGAACGCATTGATGCGTTCTTTTGAATTTTCATTGTTTAATCTCAATAATCTGTGATCGCACGGCTCTGTTTATTTCTCATCGGCACTTTCGTTTTTCCACTTACGTCACACTCACCCGGAGCCGGATGTAAAAAAAAAAAATCTTTTCCGGGTCACATTGTTTTTCTCCGGTCATTTTCGGCCAGAATAGGGAAAAACACGGGTTTTTCACACGGTATAAAAAACGAACGGACAGCTCAACTTCTATTTTCTTTGGTCCGGGTGACTAACAGTCATCGTCGTAGTGTATCACATCGTTTTCAGGCCGATCAGCGGATCAGGGATTGTCGAAAATATAACATCCGGTGAATGACGGGATATGACGTGGGCCTGTTTGGGAGGGGGCGAGCGAGGTGATCAATGTGTGGATTTGCTGCTCTCTACTGGTGGAACTGTCGTATGTGCTTAACACCACAATCAGAGAATTTATTTGAATGAAAAATTACAAAATTACAAAATTAAAAAACACGCAAATTGCTGGCACAGGGGTGAGTACATTATGAATAAACTCTGGCAGTCAATGTGTTAAGCTGTCTAAGAAATCTATGAAAATGTTCAGCCAAGGGGTCCCTTGGCTTGAAAACGTTGAATTACATAAAGTTCAAGTTGTGGCAGGCGGCGTCTCTCTGTGGTGGGCACACAGATATGCTCGTATGGACTGGACACGCCAGGCGACAGGCGGCGGTTTAACATCAGTGCAAAAATGTGCGTGATGTCAGACGGGAGAGAAAGAGAGTGGGAGAGGGAGAGAGAGAGAGATGGAGAGATAGAGGGAGAGTTTGATCAGCAAGAGAGAGGCAGAGAGGGGAGACAGACAGACACATTTTTTCCCTCTTTATTATTGCACTTGATGCTTAGGCAATATTGTAACTGTTATTCATGCAAATGAAGCTATTTGAATTGGACATTGAAATTAATTGACAGGGGAAGAGAGAGGGGAGAGAGGGGAGAGAGCCTATTTCACCCACGCAATAACCCCGGCCAATGCTCGATGCTGAAAATTGAACACACGTGATTGACAGCATCAACACAATAACCGCACGGCAATGCCCGGGAAAGCTGATGGTGTGGCGCGAAGTGTCATGGTTTGTGCTTCTATCTAGGTGTACATTGGCATTGCCCTCACGATTCAATTCGATTACGATTCACCAGGTAACGATTCGATTACTGTTAACCTTGTAATAATTCGATTTGACGATGCATCGCGATGCATCACACTTTTCTATGTTACTGCACAACATGGCAACGTTTTCATCAGTCAATACAAGCAGTCAGATATACTGAACAACATGTAAATCTGGCTGCATGTGCAATTAGCAATATGATAGAGAAAAGTGTTTTTATTTTTAAAGATAAAGATTTTTGACAATTGATGAATCGATTCATAATCGTCCCTGTCCGCATCGCGATTAATCTATGAATTGATTATTTTTTACACCGCTACCATCTATATATAAATCCTGGAAACTGTCTGTCTGTCTGTCTGTCTCTGTTCTGTGTCCACATTTTGCCCATATATGGACATCCCCAAACTCTCCCAAAGCTGGTGCATCACACAGTACACGATTGAAGTCATAGTCTGGTTAACGTACTGCACTAGGTGAATATTATATTATTATAGATTTAAAAACATTACGACCCTGCTGCTGTGAATGCTGCGTCATCTTCCACTGATGACACTCACAGGTCACGCACGCACAGAGACGGTGACACGTGAGCCATGCTAATTATCAGCAATGCTAACGACTCGTTACTTTGATCATTTCAAACTTCAAAACCGAACCCACTCAACACACAAAGCAATGCATGATGGTTGGACATTTCATATTATAAGAATACATATTAGCATTAGCTGTGATTAGCAGCTAATTTTTTTGGCATTAGGCCAAACTGACTTTGGACCAGGACGTCCTTATTTGGGCAAGACACGTACAGTAAGAGTGGAGATAAGAGTACTATTTCTCCGGGCAAATGTCCGAGGAAAATGGACCCTTAATGGGTCTGCAACTTCTGACAGCGTACAAATGGAACCAAATGGACCCTTAAGGGTCCATTTGGTTCCATTTGTACGCTGTCAGAAGTTAAATTAACACTGGGGGGAAATAATAAAAACAAAAGAGGGATGAGAACAGTGTTGGAAAAGTTACTAAAACATAGTAATATATTACTTATTACATATTACTTGTTTAAAAAGTAATATAGTTACTTTACTTATTACTCCCTGCCAAAAGTAATTAGTTACTTTACTAGTTACTGTAAAAAAGTAATATATTACTTTAAGTTACATATTACTTTATAGTTACTTTCCAACACTGTGTTGGAAAAGTTACTAAAACATTACTTTCCAACACTGTGTTGGAAAAGTTACTAAAACATAGTAATATATTACTTATTACATATTACTTGTTTAAAAAGTAATATAGTTACTTTACTTATTACTCCCTGCCAAAAGTAATTAGTTACTTTACCAGTTACTGGAAAAAAGTAATAATATCATTTTAAGTTACATATTACTTTAGTTACTTTCCAACACTGGATGAGAATCACTGAGATGAGAGAGAGAGTGCATTTTTTTCCAGACCTGTAGCCAGATGACGTTGGCCGAGCCCCACTGGGTGACCACGCTGTCCCCCAGGGAGCTGTGCACCCGGCCGAAGCCCGGGTACAGCACCCGGCCGCCGCCGGGGCCGCCCACGGCCGCCTCGGGCTGCGTCGTGGCCCCCGCGTGGATCACGGCGATGTTGAAGTTGATCATGGTCCCCGCGTCGCGCTCCCGCGGGCTCGGGCGCAGCAGCAGGTGGGGGGAGGAGTCGATGGGGGCCGCCCACTCCGCCAGGGCCAATAGGAGAGAGAGCGTGGGTATGGCGACCATGGCAAACCAATCCCGCCGTCGCCGCCGCCGCCGTTGGGGGGGAGGGGGAGGGGCTGGGTGTGTGAAGCACACGCTTGAGAGAGGGTGCCTGGGGCGGACAGAGAGAGAGAGAGACACACACACACAGACACATTAACAATTTATTTATGTCCACTTAAAGGAGAGCATACAAGGACACAAACATGAGGTTAAATTCACAAAATCATGGCATGTCTTCAAGACTCTTAACCATTAATTGTTCCCCGAGCGCCGTAGAATGGCTGCTCACTGCTCCTCCTAGTTATATGGGTGAATGCAGAGGACACATTTCACGTATGTGCAAATATACAGTGACAAAAAAAAAACACCCCAAGGAGTGGGACTAAATTAGAATTAGATACAACTAGACCATACCCGTGGGGGGATATGCGCACATGATTTGGCAACCCGGGAGCCAACGAACACAAAAACGCTAATAAACAGCTAACCATTTGGGGAAATCAAAAAACGGGTGGTAATGGTCAATGGGTTTGGGCAAATTCAGATCAATTGCTCCAGCCACTGAGGAGAACCGGGCAGAAGAGATTTTGGGCTCGCACAGACAGAGCTTTGTCGAATTATAGGAGGATAAGTATGTCACTCAGTACACTATGGGTATAACAGCGTCTCCGCCATATGTGTCGAGTTGTTGAAACCCTCTGTGTGTACTATATGTAGTACTATGCTGTCAAATATGTAAACAAATAGTCTGCACCTAACAAATAGTCTGCACCCATAGCCCAGCTCTGAGATGGTATGTAGAAGTGGTTGGTATTTCATTACCTCGGTCATAAAAGCTTCCTCTAGGCTAGGTTCAAAGGTGCAGGCTGTCTCTAATACAGACTCTTCATCAACCACAGCACGCACGCACGCACGCACGCACGCACACACACACACACACACACACACACACACACACACACACACACACACACACAGACACACACACACACACACACACACACACACACACACACACACACTTATAAGTCAGAGTGGGATCCAGGGACCCCCATGGGACCTCGAAGGGGTACCACCAGGGGGTGAGCAGCAAAATGTGTTAATATAGAGTACACAATCCGTTTAACCACTTTAACCCTATGTTATACTTTGTCTGTTCAGAACGGTGAGATAAATGACCTCTCATCCGTTAAACAAGCACTTAGACGAGCTGAATGAAAACAGTATGACACAGAACAAAACAGCATGACGCACACTCCAAACACCGTGCAGGTATCTGAGTTTTAATGCAAGCTTTGGGTCGTGTGACCTTCTTCAGGCGTACACAAGGACGAGTGAATGCAGCAGTGAGTGTGTCATCACCAATGCAAGACACCTAGCTGTGTCCAACATTACACAGACTAGATAAGACATCAAGGGAATTGTAGTTCCAAATGTATAGTGTACTACAGAGAGGCCATACTCCTAGGCCTAGTGACTACAACAGCCTTTGACACAAGTGCAGTGATGGAAAGTAACTAAGTACATTTACTTAAGTACTGTACTGAAGTACAATTTGGAGGTAATTGTACTTTACTTGAGTATTTCCAATTTCCAATACTTTTACTTCTACTCCACTACATCTCAGAGGCAAATATTGTACTTTTACTCCACTACAATCATTTGAAAATGTTAGTTAATAGTTACTTTTCAGATATAAATTATGACATTATAAAACATACATTAACCACCACTCAGCCCTATTTTATACATACTGTGTAGGCTATTTGAAAAATAGCCGATCTACAAGCTCACAGTGCATCACATCGCGACGCGGTGTGAGCTTGTAGATCTGCTATTTTCAAACATTTTAGCACTTT
>NC_137605.1:15426610-15447782 GCF_963280865.1 Gymnoscopelus braueri
TTTGTCGCCGTCCGACCTTCCTAGCCCATGTTATTAAAGAAGAAAAAAAAACGGGCGACAATGGCCAAAACTTAATCGAAAATCAGTGATCGGAAATCGTCGTTTTCAAGATGTTTTGGCCATGCAACGGAAGGTCCAATCTGCTCAGTTCAAATCTTGTTGGATGCGTGACTTTGAGGACATTAAGTAGCTTACGCAAAGACACCTTTTCGGGCTTTTTCTGGTTTTTGGGCCTAAAAGTTTGGTAATCGGGCCGGTCGGCAATAGGTGCCCTTTTGAAATTCCAGCCCCTGCCTCTCCAAATCCCTCAGCACGTCCCTGCCTAGTGCCATTCGCAGCATTCTTGTGTAGACTCCATCCAGGACCGTTTCCTGTTGTGCTGTGAGGGTCCATGTCTCAGCCCCAGACACACACACACACACGCACACACACACATACACACACACATACACACACACACACACATGGATACAGCCACGCACCCTCACGTACTGTACACGAGTAAGGACGCGCATGTTTCCGGAAACACACACTCATACGAATGCATTTAGACCAGCAGTTGCCAACCTTTTTTGTATCAGGGCTGAACATCTCCAGAGCATTCACAGCCCACCCATGTGACCACTTCAGCCGCATAGCTGCATGATGGGTGCATTTTCAAGAGCAAGTTTATTCTAATGATCAATCAATCTAGTTGATTGTGTTACAGCTGGGATCATAGTAAGTTCATCAGTATCACAATGAACACTCATCGTTCAAGGTTGGACACAGTAACGTCCATCTTTGCTGTAGCGTTGCGGCATTGTTGCCATATTTTGCAAGAGAAACAAGCAGCCAGTTCATTGCGACGAGCCGGTTCATTGCGACGGTGAGCTTGTAGATCAGCTATTTTCCAAAAAATATATAAATATTGAAACAATAAATAATAAATATTCAAACAAATATTGTAAAAACATTTTACAACACAAGTCTTGGGAGTCCCTGGCACAGAATATTTTCGGGGTCCGCAGACAAATACATATTAACTTCGGGGGGGGGGTCCTTGATGTGAAAATATTTGAGAACCACTGGTTTAAACAACATTAGGAAGAAAGCCCACATAAGCAACTACACTTTAGAAACAAGCCACAAAAAAATTAAATAACGCAACTACCAATACTAACAAGCGACTTTACAGAAAAACAAGCCCAAATTCACTTGTAATAAGTACGTAGACATGGCAACGCTGTAAAGCACTGCTCTGCAATGTGCAGCGGGAACCGCCAGCTAATTATAATCCACCTCTCTTTCTCACATATGCGCTCATCATACTCATGTTGCTCATTATGGCTCCCAATCTGTGAGATTCCCTCAAACTGAATTATGAAAGGGCTGCAGTGGGGGATTAGAGTGAACGTGTTGCACACGTCCTACAGCAGACATGCCTGCATATATACAGTATACACGCCGTATATGTGCTGCTGTACACGCCTGGGATATTGGCGTATTCCATCAGCGTGCTGAGGTATCGGTATATAGAGAGAGTTAGAGAGAGAGAGAGAGTTAGAGAGAAAGAGAGAGAGAGAGAGAGAGAGAGAGAGAGAGCACATGTCGCACTTCACATCCGCACACAACAGAGGAAGAGAAAGAGGCTGATGAAGAGAAAGAAAGAGAGAGGTGTGGAACCAAAATGAGGATAGAAGAGGGTGAGAATGGGAAGAAAGTAGGTTACAGTCAAAAGATGAATGTGGCCTTTGATTTGCCACCGTAAACGAATCTGCCGTTAAAATGCAAATGCGCGTCTCTCCATTTTCCTCTCCAGAACCAGAACCGCCCTTATCCAGCTCTTAACCCATTCAATCCGGGATGTATTCAATCCTGCATCTTTGTCACTTTAGATTTATTTGGCTATTCAAAAATAGTAGATCTACAAGCTCATAGAGTGCCGTGCTATGAGCTTTTAGATCTACTTTTTTTTTTAATCGTGAACATTTTAGCAAATCTTTTAATAGACATTTTTTAAAGTGAACATTTGTAAAATATATTGTTCCAGGGACCCCCCAGAAGCAAAGATTTGAGTTACAAATCTTTGCTTTCAAAAATATTTATTCAAAGATTTGCACACATTTTCAAGATTTTTCAAAAATAGCAGATCTACAAGCTCATAGCGCGGCACTCGGTGCCGCGCTATGAGCTTGTAGATCTGCTATTTTTGAATAGCCAAAGAAATCTTAGAATGACACAGATGCGTTGCCGTATTGAGTGTGTTAAGTAGCGTTGGGCGTATTATCCATTCCTACAGGATGCATGGGCCTATTCAAATGCCTGCTCTCTGGTGTTTGTTTAATATCTTTGCTGTGACAGCAGTCTCTTCACAAGAGGAATCTACAGACCCACGGATTAGATGGTGGTTAGATTGGAAAAACAAACATGAGATAAAAAGAAGCACAGTGTGTTCTTTCTTTCCCCCTGGCTGGATTTCAAAGTGAGGAAGCACCAGCACTTGAAGACACACCGCCATTTGGGCGTGCATGCGTGCGTGCATGAGTGTGCATGCATGCTATAGGGCTGTGAATCTTCTGCTATCTCTCGATTTGATTCCGATTCTTGGGGTCACGATTCCGATTTTTTCCGATTTTTTGAAAACAAACGATTCTCGATTCAAAAACGTTAATACCGATTCAAAACGATTCTCCAGTCAAAACGATTCTCGTTTCAAAACATAGGATTTCAGGATCTACTCCAGTCTGCTGGCATGAGAACAGAGTACATTTACATAGCTTTTATAATTGAAAAAGGTTTTATCAACTAAACACTCAATGGTAAATCCAAGATCTTTTTTTTTTTTTAATAAAAAAAAAAAAAAAGAGAATCGATTCTGAATCGTCCAACAGTAGAATCGCGATTCGTATTCAAACCTATTTTTTTCTGACACCCCTAATGCATGCACACACACACTCGGTGGTGGAAAAAGTACTTTCAATCAATCTCTGTTACAAATAAAAGTCCTGTATTAAACGTTTGACATCAGTAAAGTACAAAAGGCATGCACAGTACAAAACATAAAAGTACTCGTTATGCAGAATGGCCAATTTCATAATCATTATTATTGGATTGTAATTAGTAAAGCATTCATCTGTTGATAAAATGGTACAGTAGGCTAAATGGTGCATTTATATACAGGATATACTGTAGCCTTCATCCAAGCACTTGGATGTGCTTGGATGTACAATGTGCTTTACATTCACACACACACACACACACACACACACACACACACACACACACACACACACACACACACACACACACACACACACACACACACACACACACACACACACACACACACACACACACACACACACACACACACGGCAGAGGCAACTTGTTCATCGGCAGCAGTTAGGGGTTCAGTGCCTTATTCGACACTTCAACATGAAGACAGGTCGAGCAGGGGATCGAACCGACAACCTCCCTCGATAATCAAGCAGCTCCTCTAATTCCTGAGCCACTAACACCCTGTGTTCTTCAATATCGCTGTCGGGCCGAAACCTCTTATGTCCATATTTTAACTTTTTGTGTTATTTCCCCCGTAAATTAAACACCCTACTTGATCATACAACAGCGTCACACAAAAGCATCAAAAGTAGCAGATCTACAAGCTCGTTTTGAGCTTGTAGATCTGCTACTTTTGCTATTTTTTAATTTGAACCCTGAAAGGTAACAGTTTTTGTTTCCACCGAGAGAGACGATGTAATGTTGCAGAATTAATGAATGTGCTGCTTACCCTATAATATTACATCATAATGTATCAGTTTTTTTTTGTAATCGTCTAATCTGTGAAAATAAGCAGTAACTAAAGCTGTCGAATAATTGTAGTTGAGTAAAACGAACAATATTTGTCACTGAGATCAGATGTAGTAGAGTAAAATCCTACTGTGTGTGGAAGTGGAGTGATTTAATTATTATTTAAAGTATAAAATGTATAACCAAGTGTGCCTTATATGTATCGTTTCATTTAATCATTTCATTTAAAATCATTTGAAGCAGTAGGTCTGTATCTATTAAAAGTTTGCACTGGGCCTTAAGGCATGGACTAGTTATGTTAGGTAGGGTGTTCTTAGCATATGATTTAGTATGGTTGCGTGCTATACCTCCAGAGTTCAGGGCCATGATCAAGTGTCTGGGTTGTTTGCAGAGCACAACTAGACTGTTCTAAATGAGGTAATTATTAGAATCAGCACAACGCCTAATGACCTGCATATGAGGGAGGGTAAGGGAACACCATCTTTGAGAGGCCCCGGTCTCACACCTCTGGGAGCAAGACATCCCTACCAGTGGTGGAAAAAGTATTCTTTCTTTTTTTTAAATACTTAAGTAAAAGTATCAATACTACATTGTAGAAATACTCCGTTACAAGTAATAGTCAGGAATTCAAAATGTGCTTGAGTAAAAGTACAAAAGTATTGGTATCAAAATGTACTTAAAGTACCAAAAGTAGAAAGTACTCATTATGCAGAATGTCCCAAATTATTCACAAGTTTTCAAATGTATACAAATATTTGTGAAAATAGCAGATCTACAAGTTCACAATGCGTCACGATGAGACACATTGTGAGCTTGTAGATCGGCCGAAATGTATAGGGATGAAGTGGTTAATGTATGTTTTGTAGGCCTAATAATAATCCAAATCTACAAAGTACAAATAATTTTTGTGGAGTAAAAGTACAATATTTTCCTCAGAGATGTAGTGGAGTAGAAGTAAAAGTACTGAAAATCGGAAATACACCACTAAATCCTCAAAATTGTACTTAGGTATAGTACTTAAGTAAATGTACTTAGTTACTTTACACGACCACGACGTGTAGGAAGGTACCATAATGTGGAAAAGCACCGGCTGGGTGGGGAAGAGACGAGACGAGTGCATCCATTTATAACAGGGGTGGGCAACTTTGATGATGAAGAGGGCCACAATATTTCCACACTCACTCCAGGGAGCCACACATCTTATCTCCATATTTTATAAATAAATTAATGCCCTACTTCGTCATTCTAGTAAGTCACACAAAAGTAGCAAAAATAGCTGATGTACAAGCTCAAAACTCGTCGCATTGCGACGTGTTTTGAGCTTGTACATCAGCTATTTTGGAATTGGAATCCTGAATTATTTCTTGCTATTTTGGAATTGGAATCCTGAAAAGTAACATTTAGAAAAAAAATCAATAGTTATACTTAAAGGGGTAGTTCACCCCCAAAATAACTTTTTTTCTATGTATTCCTCACCACCTGGAGCCTTGAATTCATAGATATTTTTTTGTTTTTGTCACATTCCTAAGCCAATAATTTGATTATAATAAATTTGTCCCCATTGATTCCGGTAGGAGACACAAATGCATTTGTGTCTCCTACCGGAATCAATGGGGCTACATTTATTATAATCAAATAATAAAGGAAGGAATGCGACAAAAACTAAAAAATATCCATGAATTCAAGGCTCCATGGGGTGAGTAATCCATAGAAAAAAAGTTATTTTGGGGGTGAACTACCCCTTTAAGTTAACTTAATGAACTTAAATACAAGTACATTGGACATAAAAAAAAACTTTTTATACTAGATTTTAATACTAGTCATTAATATAGACTGAAGTAACAGCTGGAAACCAGCGGGCCACATTACGTGAAGGTGGGGGCCGCATGTGGCCCCCGGGCCGCCAGTTGATTGTATGTATGATTTATAACTTGTCCATTCTTTAAGTCCATTGCAGGAGGATGTGAATTGCAATAGGGTTGCAGTTTCTATGTGCCAAATGCTGAATGGACACCTGATGTGTTGACACGTTTGTAAGGTCAAAAGGTCTAATTCTTGTGTTTCAAATATAACGCAAAGAATGATGCTCATGCCTTTTGGGGCGCAGTATAAAAGCATGGTTTCCTGTGAGGGACGTGACTCGGTCCAACGTCTGTACGTTAGAATCAACTCAGCTGCAGCTTCTTGAATAAATTGATACTTCAAAGAGAATCTTGGTCTCCGTCTAGTTTCCTGAAATCACTCCACAACTACAAGTAAGTATCGAAAAATGGAAATATTCAAGGAAAGTAAAAGTACCTCATTGTACTAAAAATAATAGAGTTGTCATTCGTTTAAGCCTTTAAGCCCGGGAAAGCAGCATCTGTGTCATTTTTAGATTTCTTTGGCTATTCAAAAATAGCAGATCTACAAGATCAAAGCTACGAGCTGTTTAAAAAAATATATAATAATAATTGTGCAAATCTTTGAATATTATATATTTTTGGAACAAAATATTTTGGGTCCGTTTGAGAACCACGTTTAAAAAAAAAAAACTGTTAGGATTTAGAAGACATTTGTAGAATCCCCCAGAAGCAAAGATTTGAGTTACAAATGTTCGCTTTAAAAAATACATATTCAAAGATTTGTAAACATTTTCACGATTTTTCAAAAAAAATAGCAGATGAACTAAACAAATAAACATACTGAACTGAACCAGTGAAATACTCAGTGAGATTAAAATCTCTTTTCCAAGAGTGTCCTGGCCAATACAAGGCGAGCGTCATTAAACAATACGAGTGATTGCACAACCACAAACAAGTGAACGCCATATCCAGTTAAAATGCAAAGCAGGATCAAGAACTAAAGGGACATCACAAGGTGCGCCATATTGACAAAATTGAAAAGCAATCACATTTGCCGACTAGGGTGTATAGCCTACTAATCTCTCTCTATATCCTTTAAAATAGATTTCAATTCCCCCATAGTAAATGAGCTCAGATGGTTCCAAATCCTTCTGCAAGTCATTCCAGGAGGAAATAAGGGCAGAGCACATTTAACCCATTAAGCCCGGGAACGCATCTGTGTCATTTTAAGGTTTATTTGGCTATTCAAAAATAGCAGATTTGGTGGCGGTGCCGCGCTATGAGCTTGTATTATCTGCCATTTTTGAATAGCCAAAGAAATCCTCAAATGACACACAGATGCGTTCCCGGTCTCAGTGGGTTAAAAAGATTTAGTATTCTCTAATTCAGTTCTTACTCTCGGAATCAACATCTGAATGGCATTGTGAGAACGCAGGCTAGAGAGTGAACGTGCTTCCTTTGTTACATTCCACCGCTGTGTGTGTGTGTGTGTGTGTGTGTGTGTGTGTGTGCATGTGTGTGCGTGCGCGTGTGTGCGTGTGCGTGTGTGAGTGGAGCGGAGGTTACATTATTTGAAGATGATAGAAAATCTATTTATGTAAAAAAGTTGGTGCCACATTTTTCAAAGAGTATGAAATGGGTTGGCGTTGCGGCGCAGTCGCACCCCTCAGTTTAACATTGTGCCCCCGCATGCCTTAAAAAAAAGCACGCTTCCCCGGCAGGCACCGACACGAGCAGCGCTCCTGTCACGCTGTGCTACCTGTCACAGCCCCGCCAGACACACACTGTATCGTCACTGTCCCCGCAGAAACCTCTTATCTCCATATTTTAACTTTTTGTGGGTTTTTTTTTCCGTAAATGATTGCTACAGTATCGTTGCATCTATACGCATTACCAGTGGCGTCAGTTCAGCAAAAGCTAAAGGTATGGCAAGGTTAGGGTTGCCAACTCCCAGAGATTGAAAGAAGGGACACCTATCCTGGGTGCGGGGCAAAGCCGCGTGGCCAAATTATCGTCCGGCCCCAGGGGGGGCAAGTGCCCCTCATGCCCCCCTAAAAATCGCCTATGCTGCAAACTCACCATTCTCCTTTGCCAGTCCGCACACGCAAGCTCACAGCCATTCTTTGATCATGCCGCCTCAAGCAGTGTGGTGGAAAGTAGCTAAGTACATTTACTCAAGTACTGTTGACTTGAGTTTTTTTTTATGTTTTCTTCTACTCCACTACTCAATGCTCAGTACTTTAAACTTGTGTTAACTTTGAACATTTAGATTATAATTACAAAACAATACATTTAGCCCTTTACTTTGGAGATCGGCTATTCGAAAATAGCAGATCTAGAAGCTCGCGAGCCGTTGTGAGCTTGTAGGATCTGCTACTTTCGAAAGAATGGTTGACAAACTTAGAAAGATTTCAGTACTTTTACTTAAGGTATATTTTGATGCCATTAACGTTTATTTTGATGCCAGTACATTTGCCTTTTTACTCAAGTAAAGATTTTGAATACCGGAGTATGAGAGTATTTCTATTGTGGCATTACTTTTACTTTATAAAAAAGAAAAGAAAAAAGATCTGAGTCCTTCTTCCGCCACTGTAGGCATCAAACTGCAGACTCATCATTCTCCTTGCCAGTCCCAGCACACACGCATGCCATTCTTTGATCATGCCTCACACACGTGTCAGCCCGTACGCTTTTTTTTTTCTTCTTTTTCTCCATGCGCCAAACGTCGACAGCCAGAGCAGCAGCAGCAGGAAACTGTGAGTTACAGCTCCTTGTTGCACAACTCAAAAATTTCAGACGCACCCTTTTGTGATTTAGATGTCGGCCTGCCAGACGGCGGATAAAAGCCTTGATTTCCTGTGTACTTCATAGCACGACGGGTGTCACTTGCCCGAAAATAGCAGCGCTACAACGCTACAACGCGCTACAAACGCTACAAACGCGACCACGCGACGCATGGCGACGGGTCGTGAGTTTGTAGCGCTGCTATTTTTGACGAGTCACATAGTGACAACGGAGCATACACATTAAGCATTACTCGTGCTAAAAGGAAGGCAAAGAACTGCATAAATGTAGAGTATTATGCAATATGGGGCCACACCATGGTCCTGCTGAATCATGATACCACTGTCTCAAATCAATGCGAGATTTCTCTTTACAATAGTGTTTCTTCTGAGGTCTAACCGAGTCAGAGGCATTTTTAATATATTTTAAAGGTTCTATGACATTCATTTTCACTTTATTTATTTTTAATGTTTTTTGGGGGGTTTTATGACCTCAATTACACCCAAAAAATCTGAACTTTGAACATTCAGTGGATTTTCTGTGGTCTGGGGTTTTCTGAATAATTTGGCTGAAAAGTAATCTGAGCTTGGCCCTTGGGCAGTGAAGTCACAGGCCATTAATCCCGCCCACTCTCCTCCTCGCCCCTCCCCTCCCCTATCTTTTCCTGGGGGGGGGGTGGCAGAGGCGATGATTGACAGGCAAAATCCCTCAACAGCGACACCCACAGGCAAAGATTTCTTTTTTCATTGCAGTTGAAAAGGCTTTAGAAATGTGAGAGAAAAACACCTGCCATGGATCAATCGAGTGGAATTTTTGGTTAAAACTTTTTATACACGTTTGAAGGACCATGACAAAGACTTTTAATGTGTGGTAAAACTGAACGTCATGAAACCTTTAAAATATTCCACTCCCCAGTAATTCAGGCATTAGTAGTGCTTGCAAACAGAATCATAGCGGCAGCCGTTGCTTGCGTGAGGAAATATTTAGTGGTTGCTTCCCAATTTATTCCTATTATTTCCTCCCCACTCACATTTGTGAGTCGTCACTGCTGCTGCATCCTACCTACAGTCTCACCTGCCGGACAGGAGCCCCCACCGGGCGGACACAGAGTCTTCGTCCTACTCCTCCCGCCCAACACTCCCTGCTGTCACAGCGACATCACCCTCACCACTTAGGTGGTCCATGCGCCAGAAGTATTTCAGAACTTTTTTCCAGACGCACCCCTATTTTCAACAATATAGGACATGGTTCCCCAATAGGCGGTGTGCGTTGTGAGTCTCTTTAGTTAGGAGGGAGGGGAGGGGAGAGGGAGGGAGAAGGCGAGGACGGCCCGGGCGAGTGATTATCCCGCAACGGCATAATTTATTATTTTGTGCATCTTATAAAAAAGGCAGTGTCTGTAAAAAAGGAAAGTTGGCAGGGTGTGTTTTGCCAAACTGCGCTCTGCTGCTTCAACTTCACTTCATCTCCTAGCGAGCCTGTGATCTTAGCTTAGTCCTGAAAAAAGAATCTCCAATGGAAGTGAGATTGTAACATCTTTGAAGTAAATTGTTGGTTCTTGAATTATTTTTTGTTTCAGTGTACCACACTGGCTGCTGTTGTAATATCTGCATTACTGTTCAAGCAGAATGTAACAAACACATCTGTAAGTAAATGGTTGATTCTGGACTTATTTTGAGTTTCAGTCACTGGCTGCTGTTATACAGATGCTTACTTTTCAAGCAGACCGTATCAACCAAATATGCGTTGGTTGGTTGGTTCTCAACTTATTTTATTCCAACTTTCAAAAGTGCATTTTGTTCCTTGTGTGACCCTCAACAGTGATGTCACAGGCTGCGCACACGAAGTCTGACGTTCCCATATGGATCCAGAGATCCAATTGATTCAGTTTATAAGGCAGTGATTGTTCTGAGATCGGACAGAGTCAGTGGCTTGATGAACTACAAAAAGGCTTTCAAAGGGTCAACCACATTCTTCTTTGAATGTTCTGTTTTCACTGTCAACTTTCCTCTTTAGACTTTTGGATAGACGTTTTAAAAAACAACAAAAATTATGTTTCACATGCCTTAAGAATACGCTGTTTCTCTCTGTTCTAAGAAGAGACCTTGTGAACCCTGAAAGAGCTCTTGTTCAAAAAGGAGGATACCTGTCTGTATCCAGATAAAATGTTCTTTTCAACTTTTTGATTAACTAAATATGCTCTAAGTCAGTGGTTCTCAACCAGAGGTCCAGTGGTCCTTGTGGGGACATCAGAGCAATCATTTTAACCACTTAGCCACTTAGCTTTGGCTGTTCAAAAATAGCAGATATACAAAATCATTAACATTTTTAACAAAAATCTTTGCTTTTGGGGGTCCCTGGCACCAAACATTTTCAGATGGGGGTCCATGGCCAAATGTATATCAATTTAGGGGTCCTTGGCATGAAAAAAAGTTGAAAACCACTGCTCTAAATGCCACATTCAAGGATAGGACCTGCACAAAATGACAAGCATTTCACATTTGCACCTGAAACATTTGATTTCACACGCACATCAGTAGTTGTACCACACTCATCTTTATTTATGAAAACAAGGTTGTTTGTTGTATGCTCTAGTTCCTAAAGTAGCTATTGATTGTGTTCTGGCCCGCGATCTACAGTAATGACTTAGAAAATAATTGCCCCACGGTCAAACTTACATGCTGACACGCTGCTCTAGACTTAATAAACTGGACCTGAGGGCTCTGTACTTAGACTGCTTTTGTCCCCATCTACAGCAAATATCCTCACAAAAAATTGCCGATATGTAGATCTGCAATTTTTTTGGCTGAAAACACAGGATGTGGAGTGATGTGATGTAACTGTGTCTCTTGTTGCGTTTCAGGGAAGAGCAGCGTTTATGTTCAGATTGTTAGTGGAACGGGCCAACGGTGCAGCATGGTTGTGTGGAGCAGATGTGTTTATCAAGAGGACGCCGCCCTCCCATCGCAGATGTTGGGCCAGAATTACGCCGGGGTCTTTCTCTCATTACGGGTCTCTGCGTGCCTTTAATCACAACGATGTATCGGTTGCATAGACTTTACAGCGCCGGGCGAAACATCGGTTTCTCGTTTTACGCGCTGCAAACTCCTGAGTGTTCGTTCAACTCGGAGAGAAGTTAAAACTTTAAGGGTCAAATGAACACGCAGGGGGGTTTGCAGTGTGATGTGAATGGAGGCATGGTACATGATAAGAATGGAAATTCTATCTATCTATCTATCTATCTATATCTACCCTCAAATGTGAAACTCCTGAGTCACCTGAGAGCTCCACAGTCTGTTGATGTTTTCAAGAGAGGACTGAAGACATTCGTATAGATTTTCTGGTTTTATACAACCTATTGGTCTTTTTCCCCCATGTTTTTCTTAAACTCTGTTTTAGATCTGTTGTTTTCATGCAAAGTGTTTTTATTCTGTACTGTAGCACTTTGAGATTTTATATAAATATGCTATATAAATAAAATTTATTATTATTATTATTATTTTCTATCTATCTATCTACAGTATCTATCTACCTACCTATACCTACCAACCTACCTACCTACCTGGTATGTTTCTACGGTATCTATTTATGGTATCCGTCTACGCCGTTATCTATAATTCCCATCTATCCAACAGTTGTTACTACGTCGCTGGGTTATTTTGTCTGCGAGGTTCTGCCGTGTCACAGCGGTGTTAGTAAACTCTGAGAGTTTGTGTCATCTCTCCCCCACACCTTCACAAACAGCCACTCAGCTGTGAGCTCACTGTCAGCACATGTTAGAAGCAGGCTTAAAAGACACACACACACACACGCACACGCTCACGTTTGTATTACTATACTTGTGAGGACATCAACATTTTAGGAAGCCGATTTTATGATTGATTTATGATTTCTTTGGGGCATTTTTAACCGCAAGTCTAAAGCCGTAAAATAGCAGATCTACAAGCTCACAACGTGTCGCGCTGCGACACGTTGTGAGCTTGTAGATCTGCTATTTTACGGTGTGAGCCATCGTCGCACAACTAATCTACAACCCGACCCCAACCGGAATCTTTTTCTAATTGTAAACGTATCTCTAAAAAAATATTCAACCATAAAACAACCATTTTTCTTGCGAGGACCAGGAAAATGGTCCTCACAACGTCTATTCTTCAAATTCTACTATACTTGTGAAAACGTTTGGTCCTCAAAAGTATAGTAATACACACACACACACACACACACACACACACACACACACACACACACACACACACACACGCACATCTTCCGAAATGTCGTTGGTCGTGTGGAAACCTTGTATGTCCAAATCTGTTCCTTTTTATTTATTACCATTTAATAAAGAATTAAAATAGCGAGAATGGCAGATCTACAAGCTCACAAAGCGTCGCCATGCGATGCGTTGTGAGCTTGTAGAGCTTGTTCTATTTTCACTACTTTTTCATGCGACACATGTGTGAAGTAGGGCTGTTAATTTACCAAAAACGTTGAAATATTGGAGATACAACGTTTTCTGCCCGACAGCAGCGATATTTAGCGAGTATTTAGACGCCACAGAAAGGACTCCCAGACCTGTCAGACGCACGGCGTCATGTGGAGAGATGAGAGGGAGAAAACATTCACGCATTCCAGGCTGAATTCCGTTTTCCACTGCTTGCTTCCGCCCAAAAAATACTCCAATTTTGTAATTTATCAATATACTGCAATGTAGAAATACTCCATTACAAGTAAAAGTCCGGAATTCAAAATAAAAATGTACTTTAAGTACCAAAAGTAAAAGTACTCATTATGCAGAATGCCTCAGTTTTCAAAAAAACTATCTTTTGAAAATAGCAGATCTACAAGCTCACAATGCATCGCATCGCCCCTATATACATTTTGGCTATTTTCAATTGGCCAAAATGTATATAGGGCTGAAGTGGTTAGTGTATGTTTTGTAATAATAATCAAAAAGTTTTCAAATAATTGTAGTGGAGTAAAGGTACAATATTTGCCTCTGAGATGTAGTGGAGTGGAGTAGAAGTAAAAGTACTGAAAATTGGAAATACAACAATAAAGTAAAAAAATACCTCAAAATTATACTTACAGTAAGTACAGTACTTGAGTAAATGTACTTAGTTACTTTACACCACTGCGATAAAGCCATCACGTTTTTAGCACTCACGGTAGTAAATCCCCCTCAGCCGTCACTTTACAATCATGCCGTCTGGTCGAAGATACAGAACTTTTGAAAGGAAAAACGTTTTTTATTAATATATATATATATATATATATATATATATCAATATGGGCATAAATGGGACACGGACTGACAGATACAGAGATTGTGTTGTCCAGATCCGACGCAATGCCCATATATGGTCATGTGCATAGATCCCCTCAGAATATGCCCACATATGGACATTCCAATATATGGGCATATACTAATGACATAAGAGATCTCCATATATGGGCATAAAGGGACAAGGACTGACAGGTATAACGAGGTACAAAGACAGACAGGTACAGCGGTACAGACAGGACACTATGACTCAGACATATTGGTCGGATCGGCAGTGCAACGTAGGTGTGAGGGCCACGTATATTACGTACTGTGGAAGCTACTGATAAATGCTGATGGTGTATATAATATGCCACACACATACATTGTACATAGGCTGACCTATTTTATTATCTTGGTAGTATAAGACTACTGGCTCTTTTTTTTTTTTGCTCCAGTTTTCCTCTCTTTTCTCTTTTTCTTCTTATGCTCCTACATTGTCTGAAAGAAGCTGAACAAAAATATGTTTTACTCTTATGTACCTGTACACTATAATATAGTGTCCAGGTACATAAGTGTAAAACATATTTTTGTTCATATTATGTAACAATAAGTAACAACCTTGAACAATGAACAGTGAAACAGTGAACATTTCACACCTGGAGGAGAAGCTCAATGACATTCCCCAAATGCATGCCATGTTGAACCAGTAGAGTGTTTGTAGGTGGTCCATTTGGTTACATTTGTACACTCCCAGAGTTAGCATTCTCCATAATCTGATTGGACATTTTATTATCTGGGGAACACTTACCAAGTATGTATGCGTTTGGCCTCGCACCTCTAAATATCGGGTTGCTTTTTTAATGTGGGTAATCAACAAATTAAATTGTTTTGCAGGTTGCACTTTTTCCAACAGAATTTCCCCTGATGCGTGTATCAGCTAAATTGCTTAAAATGCTAATGTGAATGGAGGAGTCGATGCCCTATGTGCAGCCCTACTGTATATAAGAAACACCACTAATAACCGTCTTGTTTGCGGGTGTTTATGACATCAAAAATAAATACATCGATCCAAACAGGTTTATTTTTATTTTCTTATGTTCTGGCTTTGTAGGAGCTAGCCGTTTTAAGAGGGTCTCTCTCTCTCGTGCGCGCGCATTGTGAGGCGGTGTGAGCTTGTAGTTCACCACGATGGAAACAAGCCCCATTGACTTTTTTTTGTGTTATCCTTTTAGCCTAAAGGCCTGACTGTACCTCATGCCGTTCACAGTTTTGTCTAATAAAGTATTCAATCAATCAAGTTCGGCTATTTTCACATTATTTATCTGTGGATCCAAGTCAAACCAAATGCAATGCCTCATAATGTGACCAAATTTGACTGGGAGACAGTCATCTAGCATTTTTTCATTTTCATTTTTTCATGTCATAAGAAAGCAGGGAATCATAGCAAAATAATGATATATTGGTTAATAAGATTGAGTGAATAGTTTTGAAACTACAGCTTATAGAACTGAAGTCAAGTTAAAACTCTTCAGTAGAGAACAGACCAGTTGAATGGATCTCATTCAAAGATAGTAAACAGGGCTATCAATCCCATCATGCATAGCGAGATTTACATTATCCTTTGTTCACCGGGTTAGGGTTAGGCTCTCTTTGTTACGTATCATTTTGGGGGGCCTGAAAAGATTGAGAACCACCACTGCTCTAGGGGTCCCCGAAGGCCCCTGTTGAAGACCTATGTGCTAGGGTTGATGTGGTTAGACAACAACAGTGCATGAGATGAGGCAGCCAGGGCGTATATTATTGCTGCACCAACGAGCCCGGCGCGAAATCATATCTCATAGGCCCTGAACACTAAATAAAGCTATTGATTCCTGGCATCAGTGTCTCTGCGCACAATGCCATGGCGTGTGCGTGTGTGCGTGTGTGCAGTCAGTTGTATTACTGTAGATAGATAGATTATTTTATTTTCGCGTCCTGCACACAAAGTACCCAACCCTCATGGGTTCATGAGACACCATTTTACGCCTACAGCATGTTTACAGTATATTCACGTAATACATTCAATTATATATCTCTAGAATATCTATAGAATGATGAGAACAGCGTGTTCCGTCTTCTCTCCCAAGCTTGACAGATAAAATCGTCCACAACAAAAGCTCCTTTAACAAAACATATCTCATCAGTTTATCATAATCATCTAACTCAAGGAAATCACCACAAATAGAAGACATCTTACTAACAAATATCTCTCTTATATCATCATATGTAGGCCAAAAAAAAAAAAAGTGAAAGTCATTTTCAATTTCACCAAGTTCACAAAGCAAAGAGTATCTCTCCCCTGGAGGTGGTAATGGTTCCTATACTATACTTGTGAAGGTGAAATGTATAGAAAGAAGAGAAATAGACATTGTGAGGACCATTTTTCCTGGTCCTCCACAAGAGAAATGGTTTATTTATGATTAAAACATATTTTTTTCAATTAGGTTAACAATGAGGAACAGATACATGCTGGGGTTAGGATTAGGATTAGGCATTTCGAGGTTAGATTTAGGGACTATATAGGGTTCGATTTATCCTAATTTATACTTAGTATATATAGTTGTGCACTGGTGTCATGCACCGGAAATAGCTGATCTACAAGATCACAACGCATATCGCAGCACGACGCATCGTGAGCTTGTAGAGCTGCTATTTCCGGCTTTAGGTTTAAGTTTAAAATGTGGCAAAAAAATTATAAATAAAACAAATAAAATCACCATCATAAAATGTTGATGTTCTCACAAATATAGTACTACAAACACGTGTGTGTGTGTGTGTGTGTGTGTGTGTGTGTGTGTGTGTGTGTGTGTGTGTGTGTGTGTGTGTGTGTGTGTGTGTGTGTGTGTGTGTGTGCGTGCGGGTGGGTGCGGGCGGGCGTGTGCGTGTGCGTATGTGATTATGCAATTATGCGCATGCGTGCATTTGTACTGTATGTGCGTGTGTGCACGCACGAACACACAAGGTGGTAGCAAAGGCGGGTTATTGTTCTGTACAGCACATGGCTCTGCAGTCAGGTGAGACTGCTGTGTGTGTGTGTGTGTGTGTGTGTGTGTGTGTGTGTGTGTGTGTGTGTGTGTGTGTGTGTGTGTGTGTGTGTGTGTGTGTGTGTGTGTGTGTGTGTGTGTGTGTGTGTGTGTGTGTGTGTACGCGCGTGCGCATTTGCAATTTATTTATTGTCATTGCAGGTGCAATGCAATTTGCAACTCCCAAGTCAATGGACTCAAGAATACAATGGAGGCATTTAAACCTGTAACACTAAGGCAACGCAAAAGCCAAACAAATCTCAAATATATACAGACAAACAAGAAAAAGGGTGAACGTGATGCAATCTCAGTCAATTTATGAGAAAGAGAGACATTTCGTAATACTAAAGCCAAGAAAGTGTGCATGAATGTATAAAACAAACACAAAGTGTAGACCTTACACTAGGCTAACGTGTAGGCTAACGTGTGCATGTAATGCTCACACAGTGCAATTCCCTAGAGCAGTATGATAGTTCTCTTTTTTTGTGCCAGGGACCCAGAGAAAAACAACTGTAGCCTACTGTTAAAAAATAGAGGGGAAAAAATAAATGAACTAAAGAAATTGCTGAACTGAATGCTAGGAAAGAGAAAACATACCTAAACAGTACACAATAAAATGATGTAAAAAAAGCAGAGACATTTTCCAAAATGTAGAGTAGATGTATAAGCTTGCAGCGCGGCACGAAGTGGCGCGCTGTGAGCTTGTACATCTGCTATTCTATACTTTGAGAACCAAGGCCCTAGAGCAGAGATTCTCAACCTACTGTATGGTCCAGGGCCACTTAACACGGGCAGCCAATCAGCTGCCGTGTCGGTTAAATTGGTTAAGTGATCAGATGGGTGAACAGCGAACACTGCCCCCTAGAGGTAGCTTATTTCCACTGTGTAGTTAGCAAAACAATCTCATTCTCATCATGTACTGTCCATAGCAGACAGACAGTGACTGTGTTGTTGTAGATATACACATGTAGACTTGAGATCAACTCCTTCTGCAGTTTTCATCATAGTTTGAAGTGTGAGCACTTCTAGCCAATCTGCAGTCAGCCAATCAGGCGATTGGACTCCGCCTTTAAATATCACTGCCTCACTGACACTTCATTCTCTTTTCAGCATGCAACAAGCAACCCACCTCCATCCCCAACTCCACCTTGTCTCAATCGTCTAGAGTTCGAAGGAAGGAGGTTCATCTGCACTGCCACCACCAGCGTCTAGACTCCGGGAGTTCTCCCCATTAAAAGCTAGTCTCACACGTTAACTGTTAACTCATGCACTGCCAAGGACGACTTTTACAAAAAAAAAATCTCCAAAGGCCCACACTTCCACGGACGATTTCGACGACTTTTTTTGTTGTTGGGGTGTTTCCACTAGTATAGATGGTGCTCTTCGCTATCACATGAGTGACCATTTCAACCCCAGATGCATTGCAGAATCAAGGGATCACGTGATCCCAAGATTTACTGCCCCATTCACTTCCTGTTTAACGTATTTGGGAAATCGCCTGTATCTCGCCTCCTGTGTTTCACTACGTATTTTTGACGAGAACATGCTATGTTATATAACAAGCGAACGGGGGGGTCGAGATGACTTTTTTAAATGTTATTTGCGGAAACACAGTGAAAACCCCCCCGTGATTAGCAACCATCAGGGGATCGATCATACTGGAGATAAATATTCTGTGACTACTTTAAAAAGAAAAATCGATGTATTTTATCTATTTATTCTGGCAGTGAAAGAGTTAACGGAGCCTAATTTGCCAAAATGTTTTATCTTTTATTCAATAAAACTTGTTTTGGGAAGCACTGGCGTGGAGTGTAGCAGCTATGTCATCGCCTGTAGATGTTTTGCCAATAAGCAAATTGGTGATGATGGGGTGGGTGTAACCTGGGCGGTGTAACCTACATATTATCTCCTTTTCTTCTCAAAGCATTTTGCTCACTGTAGGAGTGAGTGAGCAGCAGTCATTAAGCATGCTTTTCAACCTTGATTTTTTCCCCCCATTTTTTTTCCCAGCACCGGAACAATGATGGATGATTTGAGGACGAATGGGACTAATCTCCTCGCCACAAACTGTGTGGGTTGTTCCCACTTAGCCGTGCCTCACTCTGCAGTCACACCAAAAGACACTACAAAGTGACCAGCAGTCAGTATACTCAACCCTAGCACTTGAGTCAAATCCTGGTCAAATATTACTAAACTAAGCAAGTTAAAAGGCGCCCAGTCAAAATTGTACTTGAGTTACACTACTGGAGTACCGTAATTCAATGTGCTTGACATAGGACAGGGGTGGGCAACTTTGATGATGGAGGGGGCCACTATATTTCCACACTCACTCCAAAGGGCCACATTGCATATACTGTCGGGCAGAAACCTTTTATCTCCATATTTTAACTTTTTTAGTAAATTAATGCCATACTTCCATTCTATGTCACACAAAAGTAGCAAAAATAGCCGATCTACAAGCTCAAGACGCGTTTTGAGCTTGTAGATTTGCTATTTTTTGCTATTTCTGAATTGGAATACTTATTTTTTTTTGCAATTTTTTTTATTGGAATCTTTTTTTTTGTTGCTATTTTTGAATTGGAATCCTGAAAAATAACATTGTTAATTAATTTCAAATGCATTTAGTTATACTTATGATAACTTTATGAACTTGAATACAAAAAAAGACAATAGAATTTTAGTACTAGTCACTAAGCTACTAATATAGACTGAAGTAATTAAAGCGGGTCATGTTTGCATGTTTGGAATTGTAACAGCTGAAATCAATAATATATCAGTGTTCCCATACTAACCTGCGGGACGCCTTTCAATGCCATGCTTATTTATGGAATTTTGGTTCTGAGTGCCACAACCAAAATTAATTGTAAAAAAAAAAGTGCTTAGGAGCCGAGATACAGCCTTTTTCAGTAAAAAGTTAAACAAGAAGTGAATGGAGCAGCAAATCTTCAAATCATCATATCTTGGGTTCTGAACATGTTTTTCAAAAAAAAAAAGATTTTTTTTTTTTTTTCATGACGTATTTGACGTAGTGTGGCACACGGGGCGTCAGGCCTCATGACGTATTTGACGTATTGTGGCACTGAAAGAGTTAAGTGAAGGTGGGGGCCGCATGTGGCCCCCGGGCCGCCAGTTGCCCAGGTATGACATAGGACATTTGAATTCAGTAAAAAGGAAGAAAAAGAGAAAGGTTAAACCCCTATCTCTTTAAATAGGAAAACACCTGTTTCAGCTGTTCTCACTCGTATCTGGAGACAGACTATCACACACTCGGAGCACAGGACGCATCGTCTGTTTATCAATGGCTTCTTATTGGAGGAAACGCAGGCTGTTTTTGTGAGGGAAAACATTCCACCTGACACTTTTTAGATTATTCCCATAACTCTGTCTGTGTGCTCATTAACCCATTCAAACCAGGAAAGCATCTGTGTCATTTTAAGATTTATTTGGCTATTCAAAAATAGAAGATATACAAGCTCCTAGCGCATTTGTGCAAATCTTTGAATATAGTATATGTTTTTAAAGCAACCATTTTTAACTCAAATCTTTGCTTCTGGCCGCGCGCAGTTGGTAGCACTGTCGCCTCACCGCTAGAAGGTCCTGGGTTCGATAAGGCAATTGGCACTGGGTGAAAAATGGGTTACAAAAATTGGGTGCTGCTTGCTTCAACTTCTGCTTGCCTTGAATGCAGAAAAGAGGAACGAACAACTTATCACATTTACTGAACGCTGCATGAAGGAGGCATCTATAAACATTGCGTAACCGATCATCTGTATAGGTGTAGAAAGTATCCCTCCATCCAGCCCTCCATCCTCATCTGCTTATTTTTGTATACTCGTACAATGACAATAAATAAAGGGATTCAGATTCTGATTCAAATTCTTATCCGGCAAACTACTAGCTCACAACATGTGAGCTTGTAGACTGGCTATTTTTGAATAGTTAAAAAAAAAGTATAACGGGTATTAATAATGAGTAATTTTACTTTGGTACTTAAATATATATTTTGCTGCTAAAACTTTTGTACTTTTACTCAAGTCAATACAGGCCTTTTGCTTGTATATTTCTAGATTGTCACTTTTACCTAAGTAAAAAGTGGAGTACTTCTTCCTCCACTGCTTGGGGGTGAGAGAGAGAGAGAGAGAGAGAGAGAGAGAGGGGGGGGGGGGGGGTAGGCTACTGTAGGTGGGGGGTTGAGCATAAATTCAGTTCGAGTAATGTCCATAGAGAAATAAATAGTTGTCAAATTGCACTTGGTGTTTAGGGGGGTAGAGAAACAGATTGCTGTCCCTTATTGCATTTGTGGATACAGTATATTTCTACATTTATGTGTGGCCTTGTTTGAGTATTGTTAGGTATTGTGCGTGCGTGCGTGCGTGCGTGCGTGCGTGCGTGCGTGCGTGCGTGCGTGCGTGCGTGCGTGCGTGCGTGCG
>NC_137605.1:15447982-15492982 GCF_963280865.1 Gymnoscopelus braueri
CGTGCGTGCGTGCGTGCGTGCGTGCGTGCGTGCGTGCGTGCGTGCGTGCGTGCGTGCGTGCGTGCGTGCGTGCGTGCGTGCGTGCGTGCGTGCGTGCGTGCGTGCGTGCGTGCGTGCGTGCGTGCGTGCGTGCGTGCGTGCGTGCGTAGTGAAGTCAGTTCCTGGCATTTCCAGTTCTCTGAGCACCTTTCCCCACTGATTTCAAATGAAGGCGTTGAGCCAGCAAACAGCTCTGTTCTGTATGCTGTATGGATCAGCCAAGGAGAGGAGGAGAGGGAGGGAGGGAGGGAGGGAGAGACAGAGGGAGGGAGGGAGAGAGAGAGAGAGAGAGAGAGAGAGAGGGGGGAGGGGGAGAGAGAGACAGAGAGAGAGAGAGAGAGAGAGAGAGAGAGAGAGAGAGAGAGAGAGAGAGAGAGCACTCTATTGCTGAGGAAGTGAAGCTGTGAACATAGCAGTTTTCAGGATCTTCTGCTTCAGTATTTTCAGACAATTTCAGGTGGCTGATGCTGTTACAGTACCTGTACCTGGAGTTACTTAGCAGCATGACGGGCTCAAATCGTGAGTGTGTGTGTGTGTGTGTGTGTGTGTGTGTGTGTGTGTGTGTGTGTGTGTGTGTGTGTGTGTGTGTGTGTGTGTGTGTGTGTGTGTGCGCGCGCGCCTGTCGGAAGTAAAACTCGTGACCAAGGCTTCCCCAGTGGCGTCGTCCATGTTAACAAATGAAACACTACATACTTTGTCATATGACGCATGGCTTGTCAATCTGCCGACACATATTTATTTTCGAAAATGTCATGGGGTGTGTAATTGATAGAAAATAAGTGATTTTGGGGTGAACTACTCCTTTAAGCCACGTATAGCTCGGCTGATTCATTGGGTTGTGTACCGCGCTGAGTAATGACCCGACCGGATCAACCCGTTGGCTCGCCAGTGGTACGTGAGCCCGGGCTAATGTAGCGTGTGTCCACTGCACAGCATTAGACGTATAAATGTTATCTCCAACAGGCAGCGTGCCAGAAGAACTGTCTGGATAACATGGCTTCATGCAACCAGAAGACAACTTCCACTCAGGGTGCTGCTGGATGTTGTGCTGCAGCCAGAACGTGCTACAGAGCACTGCTGAATCTTTAATGATTCCCTTTGCACCGGAGCACCATAGTAAGAGATAAGGAATTGGTAGAACGCGCTACATGTGTGTGTGTGTGTGTGTGTGTGCGTGCGCGCGCGCGTGTATGTGTGCACACCAGGGCCTGGGCTTGCACGTGTTCACATGCAGATTGGTGCATGCAAGTGCTTTAGACGCGTCTTCTGCTGTGTGAGAGTGTGTGTGTGTGTGTGTGTGTGTGTGTGTGTGTGTGTGTGTGTGTGTGTGTGTGTGTGTGTGTGTGCGCGCGTGTGCATTTAAATGTGTGCATATGATGAATGAATACATGCATCTTCCGCTGGGCGCGTCTCTATGGAAGAGAGTGTGTGTGTGTGTGTGTGTGTGTGTGTGTGTGTGAGAGAGAGAGAGAGAGAGAGAGGACACGGGGCGGGCTAGCATGGCGGTGGTGACTGTGAGGGAAGCAGAGGAGCGAGGAGAGCAGAGCAGAGGAGTGCAGCTGGATCTCACACTCCTCCTGTTAATTGGCCCATACTTCAATCACAGCCAATGGAGTGTGTCCTCTCTCATGAAATGTATCCCCCCACACACACACACACACACACACACACACACACACACACACACACACACACGCACACGCACACGCACACGCACACGCACACGTGGTGGTTGAGGTGAGTTCCCTCCTGTCCTGTGAAGAAGCGCTTTGGGTATCAAGATTAAAGCGCTATAGAAATGTGTAATCCATTATTATATCTCCTATCGTCTCCCCCAATCTGCCACTCTCCCCTTAGAACCCTTCCTCTCTCTATCTCTCTCTCTCTCACTGTGCTGAAGGGCACACTTGGTCTCAGCTGACTCACACACAAACACACATAGCGACTAAAAACACTGGTTCGTGACCACATGCCTACGTACAACAGTACCTGTGCACATCGAGTCGTACGTGTGTCGTGCGCTCACACAAACGCAGACCACACACATGCAAGTATAACCACATCTGACATACTCGTGTGTCACTGGCCGTCCCCTTCAATCACTTTGACTTTCACTCATTCACCATCCATCCATCCGACCGAATATATATTATTTATAAATTCACTAAATTGATTAGTCTGTTTAACCACATAAGCCCTATTTTATACAACAGAGGTATGCAAAAATAGCCAAGAAATAGCTGATCTACAAGCTCTCAATGCATCGTATCATGGTACGTTGAGAGCTTGTAGATCTGCTATCTTTGCTATTCTAAAAGATTTAGAAAGAAAAAAGGAAATCGATAATTTAAATAAAAATCATTTTATTTCCTTTTTTAATAATCAATTGAATCGATTTGTTCGATTACCTGTTGCATGCCACCCCTCCATCCATCCATCCATCATCCATCCTCCATCGCTCTCTCCTTCTCTCGTTATCTCACTCTTACACCTCCCTCTCTCCTCCCTCCTCTATACACCTCCCTCTCTCCTCCCTTCTCTCCTGCCCCCTCCCTGCCTTCCTATTCTTTGCCTCCCCATCCGTGTCTTCCTTCATCTTCTCCCCTTCTTCACCCTTCACTTCCCCCCTCTCTCTCTCTCTCTCTCTGTGAGGCAGTTGAACAGCATTCAGTCCAGTTGCACAGGCACAAGGCGTACAGTAATGCAGTGATTCTCAACCTTTTTTGTTTTCTCCTCTCATACAGTTTGCTATCTCTGGGACCCCCAATCGACACTGTAAAATCCACAGTGTATAGTTAAACTCTGAGAGTGTGGATGAGGGTCCATTTGGTTCCATTTCTACTCTTTCTTTACCATCTAAAACCCAAACAAACTCAGCTGATGTGACACCAGAGGCCTCGCTGCCTCACCCTCACCCACACCTATAGCCTTCTCAAGACACAGCAAACTGAGCATAAACAAACAGAGATTGAACCACTGAGATAAGGTGCTAAAAAGTGATAGCACCATGACAGCACATAGGCATGAGCCTATCTTGCCTATACGCCTCTTAACACGGCCATGGTATTTTGTATGCATGTGTGTGCGTGCGCGTTTTAACTGGACGGCCATATAGCAGACAGCAGCAGTAAATGCCTCTGCCGCAGAATGGCCTATAGTAGGGACCCTGCTATCGGAGTGAGAAACGGCGGGCGGTCCCCCCCCCCGACACCATGTCCTGAAGGCCCTCCGACACAATGCATAATGTCTGTAGACAGACGGAGCATGGCGCGTGCATGCTCCGTGTCATTAAAGTTCTGTTTTTCTATTGGCACCGTTTGACCCTCAAGGTTTCAGGCTCCAGGAAGAAACTCAAAATAGTCAGAGAAGACATAAAACACCATAAAAACACCACCAGGGGGCTTAATGAAGTTCTATCAACCTCATAGACACATGAAAAACAGAAAAAGTGCAAAACCATGCATAATGTCTGTAGACAGACGGAGCATGGCGCGTGCATGCAGGGCCGACGGCTTGATGAAGGCGATATAGTAAAACTGTTTGGCTGTTTTTACGTGGGATAGTTACATTTTAGGAGAACATTACAGCATTATGCGGCTCAAATGTCAGATGAAAGAATACAACACACGTCACACACACACACAGTTTTTACACACACAGTCTTTACACGACGGGAGTGTGACGAATAAACGATCCAAAAATACATCAGTGAACATCGTCTAACTATTCATATTGTTGATTCATACAAGCTTTTACTCGAGGTGTAACATTGACCTCCTTTTGAAAAGAAACGACGTTGCTTTATCGCTGCTTATAGGCTACTATTCACGTGTGGATGTACTCACGATACAAACAACACCTTGTCACTAGCCATCGTGCATGTGGTAGCAAGTTGACGTTATAGACTAAAAAGCCTAATATAGGAACAGGCCTTCTATGTCTACCTACTCTTCTCACTGTCTGATGACCAGCAAAAGATGATGTGCTATGTGCTTAAAGGCCAAATACAGAGCTATTCCTAGAATTACACTACAGACGGGTTGCTTCTGATTATAGTCATTATAATGATAACTCTAATAATTGCTATCACACCCCTTGGCCAAATTCTTAGCAATTTGGGGCTCCTTGACATGAAAATGTCAAGGAGGGCACATGAAAATGCCCAATCACCCGATGTGGTTAAAAGGTACGAGGCTGTGGATTTTCTTATTGTACTGCAAGTTGTAAGCTTTGCTGGCAAATGGGTGAATAGGAACAGACTGGACGTCTGATGTATCAGACCATGTGTACAGTACCTCAATTTACAATTCAGGCATTTAGCAGCAGATGCTCTTATCCAGAGCGACTTACAATAAGCAAGGTAAATCTCATACGAAGAACGCAATGAGAAAGTGTAGCGCCTCAGGGGTCCGGGACCCCTATAGGAGTCCTAGAGTTACTACAGGGGGGCCGCCAAATCTTTGCATGATAGGATTTTTTTACATTAACCACTTGAACCCTATAGCATCCCGATTCTGAGGAGAACTTTAGCAAAAAAATAGCCGATCTACAAGCTCACAACGCCTCGCGCTTTTTCAGGTTTGCTAAGTATTGAAGTGGTCAAATGTCTGATCCAATCCAATCAAACATACACTGATGATAGAAACTAGTGTATGAAATCACCGTAGCACATGAAATATATGAACAAGTTTAATCTGCAACACAATTGTATACGATATGTAGTGGGGGTCCATGATTCATCGCTCTCTCAGCTAAGGGGCCCTTGGCATGAACGACGTTGAAGACCCCTGTGCTATAAGGGCTGAGATGAGTCTGTTTGAAGAGGTGAGTCTTCATAATATTTACGGCGGAAACATAATAATCCCATAATGATCCTGTCGCACACGATTCTGAATGCACCTCAACGACCACAACATTTATACGAAGAGAATGTGGAACATTCCTGAATCATCTGTGTAATCCGCAAATGAAAAGCCATTTTCTGCACCTAATAGTCTTGGTTACACCAGCACTGTTGTTGCTGTTGTTGTTGTTGTTGTTGTTGTGAAGCAGTTTGCACTAATAGGATAAGTGTTTTAAAAGGATTGCTATTTCCATTTGGCAAAGGAAACAGACGGGTAGGAGGAGAAGTGCTTTGGTGAGACAGACTACAAGTGGGTGGGGACAAAGTCAGCGCCAGCATTTATAATTAGCTGGTGGTGGATGTGTCCACGCAGCTTTTTATAATACATAAATGCACAGTTTTTTGGAAGAAGAAACAGAACAACACAACACAGCACAGAACATAAAGAAAAGAGAGAAAAAAAAACAATAATACCCATGCAATGATCATTTAGGGCAGGGCCCGGGTCTTCAACCTTTTTCAGGTCAAGGACCCCCTAGCTGAGAGAGATGAAGCAGGGACCCCCCACTACATATCGTATACAGATGTGTTGCAGATTAAACTTGTTCATAGATTTCACAGAGAGAAATGGTACAAAGTTATGTTGAAATCCATGTAGTTTTTTGCTAAAGTTAAAAAGTTAAAAAGTATTTAAAGAGGTGGTGCCATGGTTTTGCACTGTTTCTGTTTTTCATGTGTCTATGAGGTTGATAGAACTTCATTAAGCCCCCTGGTGGTGTTTTTTATGGTGTTTTATGTCTTCTCTGACTATTTTGAGTTTCTTCCTGGAGGCTGAAACCTTGAGGGTCAAACGTGCCAATAGAAAAACAGCACTTTAATGACACAGTAAAAACATTCCCTCGCCGTCGTTATCATAACACAACAGGTGTGGGCATGAGGAGGAGGAGGGACTAGGACAGGTGGGTGGTGCTAAGGTGGTGGAGGAGGTGCTAAGGTGAGAACCAGGTATACTTAGGGTGCGTTCGGAAATACAGCACTGAGCGCACTGGCCAATACAAACTAATAGGCGAGTAAACCGGTGTATTTTTCAACAACGGTTATACTCGTGTTTGGCAGGTAATCTGTATCCTGATTGAGTTCTCTATCCTGATTGGATAAAATTGGAAATGAAACTGAAATGAAAATGCATTTTCTGTTATAATAAAGAGCTGGAGAGACAAGGAGACTCCTTTTACTGAACAAACACTCTATAGCAATGAGTACTATCAGAATATAGAGCTAGAATATGGAGATAATAGAGGTTTCTGCCCGACAGCAACGATACACACACACACCACAACACCATGCCTGCACAAACAGCCAAGGACATTTTGGAGACTGCATGGAGTGAAAGATTTTATCAGGATTTAAAATATTTATCTGTTTCAGCAGTACCTATACCGTAGCAGGTGTATACACTGTAAAACTCTCTAGTATACTGTATCTACAGTACACCATGCTGCCCACTCACACCTTATCTTCCTGCAAAATGCACATTATACTCTCTGAGAGAGAGAGAGAGAGAGAGAGAGAGAGAGAGAGAGAGAGAGAGAGAGAGAGAGAGAGAGAGAGGAAAACGGGAGGGTGAAAATTCTTTCCGAGCCTTCTACCAGCTTGCTCGTCTTGCTACCATTCAGCTCATTTTTCTGTTTTGTAACCTTTATCCAAAGTTTTTCCTTTTTCTTTTTTTTTTTAAACGAGACGGTCCTTTGTGACATTTCTCTCATCTCCCTGTAATGTTTTCCTAACAGAGTTTGGATTCTGACTTCTTCCTTTTTTGTTCCTCCCCCCTACCCCTCCCCCTCCCCCCCATGCGATCCTGAAGGCAACAAAGTCACACACAAACGCACGCACACACGCACACTAACAACAATCACAAACCAACACATTGAAGAGCACCTTGTGTTCTTAATTCAGACAGATCTGTTGTCTTGTCCAAACCTCCCCGTCTATCCCTAGGCTTTGATTAAACTCTGCTGCAGAGAGACCAGAGGCAATTAATTGCACTCGCACAGTTCTATAAAATCCAGTGTATACGTTACATTACGATTGGGGAAAACCGGTCGGATTGAAAAAAGGAGGCGCTCGTTTTCTTCGACGTCGCCGGAGGGTATTAACCCATTAAGACCGGGAACGCATCTGTGTGTAATTTTTAGATTTCTTTGGTTGTAGATCTGCTATTTTTGAACAATCTTGACAATTTGTGCAAATAACTCAAATCTTTGCTTCTGAGGGAATTCTACAAATGTCTTCTAAATCCTACATTTTTTTTAAAAAACGTATGTTTCTATATCAGCGGTTCTCGAGGACCCCCAAAATTGTATGTATTTGGCCGCGGACCCCTATCTCAAAATGTTTTGTTCCAGGGACCCCCAGAAGCAAAGATTTGAGTTCGCTTAATAAACATTATAATATTCAAAGATTTGACACATTTTCACGATTATTTTTTCAAAAATAGTACATCTACAATACAAGCTCATGGCGCGGCACTCGGTGCCGCACCATGAGCTTGTATATCTGCTATTTTTGAATAGCCCAAAGAAATCTAAAAATGACACAGATGCTTTCCCGGTCTGAATGGGTTAATTTACGGGGGAAAAAAACACTAACAGTTAGAACGTGGAGATAAGAGGTTTCAACTCTATAATTATAAGTCACTGGCTGGCTGCAGGGTTGAAGTGGTTAACCATACCGGCAGCAGAGGATTCTGGGTGTAGCTAACACCTGTCACAGGCTTAGTGGAGGGCGCTGTGTGAAGCATGAATAAATAAGAAGGAATAAGGAATTTGTATTTGAATAAATAAGGCTATAGTCCTTCTCACACAGCTCTAATCCCACCCAAGGTGCTTTACTGCAGTGGTTCCCATCCCAAACCTTCTCTGGCTCATGCAAGACCCAAAAAAGAGACATTTGGTGTCTCCCTCCCTGGGACCCAAGCCTAATAATGCATTATAAATTCATTGTGAAAATAGCTGATCTACAAGCTTGTGAGGTTGTAGGAAACGTTATGGATTTTTGTTTACAATTCCAGAAATGATTTAGTTTTTTTCTCTAAAACTTTCTCTTTTTTGAAAATCTTTTGAAATAACAAAAAAAAATAGTTACTGTATGGTGTGTGTGATAGTTATGGTAAGTTTACCATAATCATCATAGTAAACATTATCATGTCGTGACTTTGAGGACATTAAGCAGTAAGCACGCAATGATACCTTTTCGGATTTTTCGGGCCTAAAAGTATGGTAATTGTGTGTTAAAAAAATCCAATAGGTGCCCTTTTGAAATTCCAGCCCCTGCCTCTCAAAATCCCTCTGCACGTCCCTGCGCTCGTTAATGTTACTTGCATCAAGGCAATTATGTTGTCTTTCTGCATCAAATAGAACTACATCTAATCTATACCATTTATGTTTGAGCTGTTGGACATAACTAGGCTACACTTGGTTGTTAAAAGTCCAGATGACAACAATATGACTGTTGTGATACAACTGATTGGGAATCATTTTTAAATGAGAATCGACTTTTTTAATTGAGAATTGTTTGGAGTCAATTTTTAATCTAACCGTGTTCCCAACAATCGGAAACAAAGTGATTCGTGAGATAGTAGAAGATTCAGGGCGGGTCAACAACACATGGAAACTCACTCCCTCCTCTCCTCCTCTCCTGTCTTTGAATGTGCCTTAGTTGTAATGTTGTATAGCAAGCCACTCACAGGCTGTCTGATATCGTTTAATGTTCTCTCGTGCACACAATTAGGCCTACAAAGGGCAGGAAAAAAGCTTAATTGTCTGCAATTCGTCCCCTGCGAGCTAAAACCGAACCTGTATATTACTTGGTGCTGAAAATATGGTTCTGTTCGCTCCTGTTTCCTAATTGCCTCAATTGATTGTAAACTCTGTCTGTCTGTCTGTCTGTCTGTGTGTCTCTCTCTCTCTTTCTGTCTCTCTCCATTTTCTATTGATCTAATTGCCCGGTATATGAAATGTATATTTAGTTGGTTAATGGTTGATAGAGTGATGGAGGACAAGGTGATACAGGGGGAAGGTGCAGCCTCTTTGTTAATACGCTTATGTGATGCAGATAAATAAATATGACTGATCGATACATTTACAATCAGAATAGAGAACTCAGTCAGGATACAGATTAAACAAGCGAAATTGGAAGTGATGACACAAAGAAATGAGCAGACAAAATTGGAGCTGGAACACTATAAAAAAATAAAAGGTGATAAATCCGTACTCTCTCCTGGCTGACATTTTATCACCTACATGAAGATGTATTTTCTGTTTATTAAAGAGCTGGAGAGACCCCTGTGACTGAATAAACACTCACAGCAACCTTTTAACAAAACACTTTTTGTTTTAACCAAAAAATATCATCACTTACCCTACCTTTAACCTGATTTGTGTTTCCTCACATTGGGAATGTGTTTATTATCATCTTGCTACAAGTGTGGGAGCTGGTCTGGTCTTTAAGATACTCAGAGGATCAGTGCCCAAATACCTGTCAAACTACTTCTCTAGAGTGAGTGATGGCCATGGGTATACATGTAACACCAGAGGGAGCTCAATCTGAACTCGTTCCCCCAAAATTCGGCTCAAAAATGGGTGGGGGAAATGCATTCTACTACTGTATGCTGCCACCAGTACAAAAGTGGCAGTGTGTGGGTTATCTTTTATTGTTCATGTTCACTATGCTGCCACCAAAAGATGACCTACCAAAACACATTAAAGATCTCGACTCCCTACCAAGACTAACCTAAAAGAATGGCTGACCTTAAAACACAGTTGAGCATTTTAACATTTTAACGTAGCATCCTCTGCCCCCCGGCCCTCCTTTAAACATACATTATGATGCTACTGAGTTTTCTACCAATATGTATTGTATTGTATGTCTTACTGATGAATTGAGTACAATGGACCACAATGGAAACACGCCGCCTGGTGCTTTTTTTGTGTTATCCTTTTAGCATAACCCTGGCATTTAGTCAATCAAATCAATCACATTGGAAGACACTGACAACCCTATATAGGTTTGCAAACAATTCAACCATTGATACGTGTTTGTGTTCTACAGGGCTTGCTGCTGATCAGTCAACCACTACACCATGCAACGTGTTGTAAGCGTGTACATCTGCTTATTTTTTTGGGCTATTTTTGAACAATTTTACTGAGGATTATGATACAGACAAGGAATTTAATCCGTTAACCACTTGAACCCCATGCAGCATCCATATTTTACGGGTCAAACAATATGCTGAAAATAGCCGATCTATAAGCTTACAACGCGTCACGTTGTAAGATTATAGATCGGCTATTTTCTGCAAAGATATGTAGTGTAGAGTGAAAACATCAGGGGCCCTAGTACAGAGCCCTGAGCGACCCCGGTCAATGGTAATAGGGTTTAAGTGGTTGAGGCGAGTGAAAAGGTTTCAAGGAATGAGATCAAAGAGGTTCCAGTGTAGCATTATACAGCGTTATCTATTATAACACATTTATGGCCACATTGGGCATAATCCTTCACCCTTCAGACTGTAAATTTGACATGCCTGCATTGTATCTAACTGATAACATCCCCGGTCCGGCTGGATGTTTATCCTGGTCGTCCAGAACAGTCGTTCCCAACCTTTTTAGGGTACTCCCTTCTTACATCTGACAAAAGCTAAGACCCCCCCACACGCACGCACGCACTCACACACACTATAGAAAATGGCCGACCTGCGACACGTTGTGAGCCTGCAAAGATTTGAAAATATATTTATTCAAAGATTTGGAAAAAAAAAATCTAAACTGACGTCACGTGTAGAACCAGTGCTTAATCCATTCAAACCAATTCTATAAATGCCTTCTAAATCCTAACAGGTTTTTTTTAACGTATGTTGCTATATCAGTGGTTCTCAAACTTTTTCATGTCAAGGACCCCCAAAATGATATGTATTTGGCCGCGGACCCCCATCTCAAAATATGCTGTTCCAGGGACCCCCAGAAGCAAAGATTTGAGTTACAAATGTTCGCTTTAACAAGACCAGGAGACCTGGTTCTGCCAGACCCAGAATAAATTCCTAGTACGTAACACACCTACAAACCTCTTTTATGCCCATGTATGGACGAAAGGGACAGACCGGTCCCTTTTATGCCCATGTATGGACGAAAGGGACAGACCGGTCCCTTTTATGCCCATGTATGGACGAAAGGGACAGACCGGTCCCTTTTATGCCCATGTATGGACGAAAGGGGGACAGACAAAGCCTCATGTAGGCCGACCCCCTGAGTCTGGCAAAAATATATATACATTCAAAGACTTGCACAAATTTTCACCAGTTTTCAAAAATTGCAGATCTACAGGCTCATAGCACTCGGTGAGCTTGTAGATCTGCTGTTTTTGAATAGCCAAAGAATTCTAAAATTGAAAAAAAAAAAATTGAAGAAGCTCTATGGTGGGATGTTTGACTGTTACAAAACAAGCGCTTCCCGAGTAGTAACCTGACACCACTGTGAGGCCCTAACGACAAGGAACCGACTGGCTTGGAGGTTTCCGCTGCGGTGCGTTTGGTGTCGATCTGCTGATACTCATTGATTACCCAATTTCTTGGTGAGGTGAACGTATACATAATGCATAAGCATATGGAATACTAAATGAGGGCAAAGTCAGAGCCAAGGAAACGATACTGAGAACTGAAAAAAATGTTGTTGAACAGGGAGGATTGTTCTGTGGATTCAAACCGTGGGACATGTGGACAAGGACTTATAAAGTCATAATAGAGTGGTTCTCAACCTGTGGGCCGGGGCCCACTGGTGGGCTGCGAGGGTATTGCAAGTGGGCCCCCAAATGATTGTCAAAACATTAATATTGTAGTGATAACATAAGATTAATATTTTAAAACAATATTGGTAAAAAGTTGTCTTTGTGATACAGATAAATAGGAACTTATAATACACTAGAGGTTTGGGCCACTACGCGGCCCTCACATCTAGTAGCCTACAATATAGGCTATATACTATTATTACAATTATTGTGGTCATGCACATGACTACATATTTAATGACAAACGCGGTACAACAACAGAGGACGCACAACAGATGAGCACAGAGTCAGACACACACACACTGGCCGCGCACGTGCATATTTTGCATGCGATCACAAGCACACACACACACACACACACGCACACACACACACACACACACACACACACACACACACACACACACACACACACACACACACACACACAATGAAGTAACCCTCAAACAGACACATGTGCGATGAAGTAACACACAAACACACACACACAAAAGAAAGTAATTCGCCAACTATACCAGCCGTGAGTTCCTGTGACTCGAAGGGAGACACACACACACATATACACACACAATCGCTGTATCGCCGAAAATACCAGCAGTGTGTTCCTGTGAGTCGATGCGAGACACACACACACACACACACACACAAAAATGAGTGCAGAGTCAGACACACACACACACTGTCTGACTGGCTGCGCACGTGAATATTGTATGTGCGATCACAAACACACACACACGCGCGCGATGAAGTAACTCACAAACACAAACGCACGCACACACAAAAGAAAGTCATTCACCGAAAAAAACAGTCATGTGTTCCTGTGACTCGAAGCGAGACACAAAGTCGCTGTATCGCCGAAAATACCAGCCATGTGTTCCTGTGAGTCAAAGCGACACACACACACACACACACACACACACACACACACACACACACACACACACACACACACACACACACACACACACACACACACACACACACACACACACACACACACACACACACACACACACACAACAAATGTACAATTAAAAGTAAACGATCCAAAGGCTACAGGCATGATCGATTTTTAGGCAAAGTGTGTAGTAAATTGGACATGTGGTGTGCTAGAACATCACTACAACGTAGCAGAGACAAAGAATCACACAAAGAATAAGAGGGAAACGATAACACCCAAACTCCTCCCCCTTTGCAGATATAACCCGGAAGTCCAACCACTAGGCGTCTGTCTGTATCAATAGAGATTAGTTCCATTGATCCAAGCCGGAACACAGTCGGTTGAGTGATCATTAAAACAAACATGCTCTGAAAATGCACACGGCCCACCCATCTGACCCATATGGGTGGGCCGCAAACATTTTTGGGGATTTTCAAGTGGTCCATAGTCCAGAATAAGGTTGAAAACGTCCATATTCTGGGGGCGAACATTTTGACAAAAATAGCAGATTGATTGATTGATTGATTGATTGATTGATTGACTGATTGATTGATTGATTGATGGAATGAATACTTTATGAGTCACAAGTGTAAGCAGCACGTGGTACAGTAAGACATTAAGGGCCCCAATGACCAGTCTTAATGACCATGCAGGTCTTACGACTTAACTTAAGACCTGGAGGCGTGGCAAATGCTGTTTTGCTATTTTGAGTGGTCAATTACAGCATTGGCCACGCCCCCAGGTCTTAAGTTAAGACATAAGACCTGGTAATTAAGACACCCAAAATAGGCTAAAGGGATAACACAACAAAGTCCTGGGGACGTGTTTCCATTGTGGTCCTATGTATTCAATTCATCAACATGTTGGAATGTTTTTTTGAAAATGTTTTTGAAATAATAAAAATCAAAATGTAGAAAACAAAATGTGAAAGGATAGTTACTTGTGACCCATGCAAATGTTTGGGAAACAGTGGTTTAAAGCAGTGGTTCTCAACCAGTGGTCCTGGGACCACCAGTGGTCCTTGAGGGGGTTCCAGGGGGTCCCCAGCTAAATTATAGATAATTAGGAACCAAATGGACCCTTATCATAAGGGTCTTATGTGTCTCTAACTCTGAGTGTACAAATGGAACCAAATGGACCCGTTAGGGTCCATTTGGTTCCATTTGTCCACTCTCAGAGTTAGATTATCATTGATTTTACAATATAAATTAGGTTCCCAGAGATACAAATGCCATAAAATGGGGGTCCGTAGCCTAATGCACGTCAAACTGGGGGGTCCTTGTAATTAAAATGTTTGAGAATCCCTGCTAGAGCCGTAAACATCTTCTCTTATGGGGGTCCCTGGCATATCTTTTGAAATGGGGGTCTGCGGGCTAATAAGTGTCAATTTGGGGGTCCTTGACATGAAAAGGGTTAAAAACCACTGGTTTAACCCATTAACTCTTTCAGTGCCAATGAAATAAAAAAATTATTGTGAACTTTGCCAGAATTTTTTTTTTGTTTTTTCAAAGAAAATAAAAAGTGCTTAGGAAGCGAGATACAGCCTTTTTCAGTTTTAGGTTAAACAAAGAGTGGATGGAGCTGCAAATCTTCAGATAATGATATCTTGGGTTCTGAACACTTTTTTCAAGAAAAAACTTTTTTTCCAATTTTTTTTTTATTTTTTTTTAAACTCGGGATTTCTCGTTCTGGCACTGAGGGTATAACCCAAAAACTCGGGATAACTCGGGGTCTGGCACTGAGAGAGTTAAGACCGGGAACGCATCTGTGTGTCATTTTTAGATTTCTTTGGCTATAAAAAAATAGCAGATATACAAGCTCATAGCGCGGCACCGAGTGCCGCGCTATGAGCTTGTATATCTGCTATTTTTGAAAAAATCGTGAAAATTTGTGGCAAAATCTTGGATTACATATTTTTTAAAGCGAACATTTGTCAAATATTTTGTTCCAGGAAACCCCCAGAAGCAAAGATTTGAGTTAGAAATGTCCCGCCAAAAAAAAAGGGAAAAAAAGCAAATATTTGCACAACTTTTCATGATTTTTTAAAAATAGCCAAATAAATCTAAAAATGACACACAGATGTGTTCCCTTAGGTATTAAAGAGTTAAAGCACGCAGCGTGTGAGCCCAGACACTGAACCCCATATAAACTGCTCCTGGAGAGCAGGCTGGTGGCTCTCTGCGAGGCGGCTGCCTGTGTGAATGAATGGTGGCGCATCATGTAAAAGCACATTGTCAAGTGCTTTGGATAATAGAAGCCATAGAAATGGAGACCTTTTACCTTTTTTACTAGTAAACCAACACAAAAGGAGCCCTCATTTGAATAGAAGCCTGGGAACCGTGTTACACCATTGTGATATTCAAGACCAAGAAAAACCTTGACTGCGCACGCGTGTAGTGTGTGTGTGTGCGTGTGTGTGTGTTTGTGTGTGTACGTAGTGTGTGTTTTCTTATGCAGTCGATCCGAGTCAGCCTTTGATCTGAGACCCGCTGTTATCATACAATCCAATGTAATCTCATACCCTTACATTATACCACAGTCATTCATTTAATCCTCGGGACACTGTCTCTCTCACACACACACACACACACGCACACGCGCGTGCGCAGACACGCACACTATTCTCCATTTGTAAAGAGTGTTCATAGGGGCATGACTGATGTAGTCATGCACAGCACATGGAAATATTTCAATCACACACACATGGACGATCACGCATGCACACGCGTGCGTGCGTGCGTGCGCGCGCACACACACACACACACACACACACACACACACACACACAAACACACACACACACACTCAGACCATCATCTAAATCCATTCAGAGAACATCATCTACAAAATGCTTTACGATACTCCAGAGAGACAGGTCATCAATATTTCTAAGGTCACGTGCGTTGCTAAGGAGCGGCCTGGTGCGGGCCAGCTTGCACCTGTGGAATGCACACACACACACACACACACACACACACACACACACACACACACACACACACACACACACACGTACGTTTGTTTTAATATGCTTATGAGGACATTATTTTAGGAGAGTATTTTTTGCAAATGCCTTTTTTATTATTAGCATTTCTTCTGCCTTTTCATAACATTTTTAAGCCTTAACCCTTAAAAAGATTTGGCAAAGAAATGGTAATGGTTTGCATTGTTTAACGCACATTTATCTTCTCTTCGGAGGGGGTCCGTGTCACAAAATGTTTTCAGAATGGGGGTCCGTGGCCAAATATAGATACATTTAGGGGTCCTTGATACGAAAAACGTTTGAGAACCACGGATTTAGAAGGCATTTGGAGAATCGTTCTCAGGTCTTAATGGGCTAAACCCAAACTCTTGCTTAATCCTAAACCCAACCTGAATCTTTTCCTAATTGTAAAGCTACAGTAACTCCCCCTAGGACAGCGGTTCTCAAACTTTCTCATGTCAAGGACCCCCAAAATGATATGTATTTGACCATGGACCCCCATCTCAAAAATATGTTGTACCAGAGCAAAGATTTTAGTTAAAATATATATATATAAGATTTGCACACATTTTCAAGATTTTTCAAAAATTGCAGATCTACAAGCTCATAGCACGGCACCAAGTGACGTGCTATGAGCTAGTATATCTGCTATCTTTGAATAGCCAAACTATAAAATATTGGTTAAAGTGGTTAAAATGATTGTGACCCTATAATAACCAATTTTGCTGGGATCCCCCTGGTACCCCTCCAAGGACCCCTGGGGGTCCCCGGACCCCACTACCTTGAGAACCAACGCCCCCGGGGCGCCCTTCTATCACCATCACTAGTTGATAGACAGTTGATAGTCATAGCGCCCCCATGTGGACAAAGTTGCGTGGCTCTCCGACTAGTCAAGCATGTCAAGTCTTTAAGGTAAGCTTTTTACAGGTGTTTATTTTTAGTACTGTGGTTAGTATCGGTAGCACACATTATTGTAGGATGTATATTGTTCCTTGTCTCTTGCTGTCTGTACTTGTGTCTCTTTTGATCTACAAAAACAACCAATTATCTTGGTTGTTGATCAACCTCACAACGGCTATTTCTCAAATTCTACTATAAGTATGGGGACATTTGGCTCTCACAAGTATAGTACCGCAAGTACACACACACACGCGCGCGCACACACACACACACACACACAGAGTTCTGCATATTAATTAGACCAGAAATGTGTCCAGCTCCCTCCCACACAAACTGGAGTTCAATGAATAAAGATGGCTCAGTAAAAGACAGGCACTGCGTGTGTGTGTGTGTGTGTGTGTGTGTGTGTGTGTGTGTGTGTGTGTGTGTGTGTGTGTGTGTGTGTGTGTGTGTGTGTGTGTGTGTGTGTGTGTGTGTGTGTGTGTGTGTGTGTGTGTGATCGCTGCCAACGCTGGTATAATATTAGTGTTCACACTGCTTACCTTAAAGGTCTTTGGCCATAGGAGGGAGGATTTATCATCTCTCCTGCGTACACCTGACATAATGCAGCCAGGCCAGTATCTAGTTCTTTTTTTTTCTTTCTTAAAGGTAGGTTATATTCTGATAGTAATCATTGCTATAGAGCAGTGGTTTTTCAACCCTTTTCACATCAAGGTCCATTATTTATTCTGCATTTGAGCCACGGACCACCATTTGATGAGATTTAGCCTCTCAGACCCAAAACTTAGAATATTTTGTTGTCGTTGGATGAGATTTTGAGAGCGTAAAATGAAACCAAATGGACCCGTAAGGGTCCATTTGGTTACTAACTCTCCATCATTTATTTAGCTGGGGACCACCTGGAACCCCCCCCCCCCCAAGGACCACAACAGCGGTCTTCTGAAACTGGAACACTAGCACTAACACTTTATTAAATAATTGGATAGATGGGGAGACCCCTGTTACTGAACAAAATAATGACTTTGTTTTAACCAAAAGATATAACTTAACCTACCTTTAACTAACAGTAGCAATACCACAATTTAAACATACTCTATTTTAAGTAAAAGGCCTGTACGCACACATTGGCATCCAAATATTCACCAAAGTAAAAGTGCTAAAATATTTTCCACAATCTTTTTGAAAATAGCAGATCTCGCTGCGTTGTGAGCTTGCAGAAAGACTATTTTCGAATAGCCAGTGAATACAATGTTACATAATAATAATGAAAAGTAACTAGTAACTAAAGATTTCAAATAATTGTAGTGGAGTAAAAAAAGAAATCGTGAGCACATATATCTGCTACTTTAGCTATTTTTTAACCCATTAAGATTGAAGCCGATTCTAGAAATGTCTTGTAAATTCCAACAGTATTCTGAAAAACGTATGTTTCTATATCAGTGGTTCTCAAACTTTTTCATGTCAAGGACCCTCAAAATGATATGTATTTGACCGCGGACCCCCATCTCAAAATATGTTGTTCCAGGGACCCCCAGAAGCAACGATTTGAGTAAAAAATATTCAGAATATATATTCAAAGATTTGCACACATGTTCACGATTTTTCATAAATAGCAGATCTACAAGCTCGTAGCGCAGCACTCGGTGCCGCGCTATGAGCTTGTATATTTTTAAATAGCCAAAGTGTAAAATAATGCTTTTTAGCTCAAATCAAAAAGTGACGGATGCATTCCAGGTCTTAATGGGTTAATTGGAATCCTGAAAAGCAGCAGTTTAGGACATATGAGGTTTTCCACGCTGACATAGACGATGATATGATGCCACATCATTTACTGCATTTACATATAAATTGTTTCCTGTAGTTTGTGTCCTTGTTTCTGAATCCTGTGTCAAGATGCCACATTCAAGCCCACGTGGCCTGAAGCGGGATTATTTTATTTATGTGTTTTTAACCCATTCAATCCGGGGAACGCGTCTGTGTCATTTTAGATTTATTTGGGCTATTCAAAAATAGCAGATCTACAAGCTCGTAGCGCTTTTTTAAAGTGAACATTTCTAACTCAAATCTTTGCTTCTGGAGGGGGTCTGGGGGTCCGTGGCCAAATACATATCATTTTGGGTGGTCCTTGACATAAAAACAGTTTGAGAACCACTGATATTATAGCAACATACAGTACGTTTCTTTCCCAATAAAAACTGTTAGGATTTAGAAGACATTTGTAGAATCCCCAGAGGCAAAGATTTGAGTAACAAATGTTCACTTTAAAAAATATATATATATTCAAACCAAAGATTTGCACACATTTTCACGATAAAATAAATAAATAGCACATCTACAAGCTCATAGCATGTAGATCTGCTATGTTTTGAATAGCCAAAGAAATCTAAAGATGCGTTTCCCGGTCTTACTGGGTTAAGAGGCGTCCAGAGGATCGGGTGATGAGAGGGGGAAGAGGGACCGTTTAATCTTACGGAGAGAGAGAGAGTCATATTGGATTTACTCTCTAGAGACTGAGTTCCCTAAAGGATTAAAAAACGAGGAATTATTGGCGTCGAATTTGTTTGTTGTATAATGTGAAAATAAAATCATGCGGGAGCTCGGTATTCATAGCGGGAGCGGCGTGACTCGGATGTGGATCTCGGACCAGCATGGGACCAGCACTTGACGTCAGTCATCTATGACAGTGATTCTCAACCTATGGATCGGGACCCCCAGGGGGGGTCCCCACATGATTTTGGGGGGTCTCCAGGTGACAGTGAAGTGACAATTGTAGGTCTTTTAAGACCTTTTTAATACCTCAAACTAATAATAAAAAACAAAAAAAGACTATTATTGCATCAAAAGTAATCAATATAAAAACTATAGTCAAACATTGGCCAAATTGTCAATAATATAAGAAAGAGGTTAACATTTGGAAAAAATGTCATGTAATGGCTACAATTCCAAGTGTCAGGGTGGGGGGTCCCCAGTTCAAATATGATTATTTTGGGGGGTCACGGCCTGAAAAGGTTGAGAACCTTGATTTATGACACATCTATACCGTAGGTAGCTCTCCACCAAACTAAATACTACAGATTACTACAGACTGGCAGTTGAATGAAGTCAGGAACTCAGTCGGTTAGAAGGTGTGAAAAAAATTAAGTTGCTGAATGCACCTGAGAGCCGACACCAACAGACGGCTACTATGGTAGTAAAAATAGCCTATGGCTGGATTTATTTTTTCGGCAACAGACGTTTGCCGACACTTACCGCCACCGACGGCGGTGCAGTGGAGAGCTACCGTATGACGTATAACTACTAAATCAATTAGAGCCTCTTTGACTTCCATTATAGAAATTAAAGTAAGAAATCGATATTTCAAATTGTATAATTTTTTTTAATTTGTGCACATTGCTACTGGCAGTGTTCACAAGAAATGTGTCATTGTTTCGGTTCAGCGGTTTGCAAGACAGACAGACAGACAAGCAGACAGACCCTCTTATAGACGAATAGAATTCTGGAACCCCACAACTGAGGATGGACGTTTTAACAACTTAAAACACTACATGTACTCTTAGTTGACCAAGGTCCCCCAGTATTCTATATACCCCCCCCCCCCCCCTTCCCCCCATCTTTTTTCCCTCCACACCGAATCAGGTGGGTGATGTTTTGTCGTGTATGGAATGAATTGTCATGGATTCTGTTCATGTATTTTTATTTCTCAGTATAGCAGACCGGAAAAGTGTTGCGCCTGAACCAACCGACCCAACATCTGTGGCGGTGAAAGAAGTATTCAAGATTCATTTTTATTTTCATAACAAGCTCACAACACGCCGCATCGCCATGCGAGGCGTTGTGACCTAGATCAGCTGTTTTCGAATAGACAAAGTATAAAATACGGCTCAGTTGTTTGATGTAGAGTATGTTTTATAATAGTAATCTAAATTGACAAAGTAGCTTGTGACTAACGTTTGAAAATAATTGTAGTGAAGGAAAGAGTACTGCACATTATTTGCCCCAGGAGATGTCGTGGAGTAGGAAGTATAAAGTATTGGGAAAAAAAGGAAATACTCCAGTAAAGTATAAGTCCAAATTGGACTGAAGTACAATCCTTGAGCAAGTTCCTTTCCACCTGCTGACGCACACAGAGGTCAGTGTGTGTGTGTGGTGTGTGTGTGTGTGTGTGTGTGTGTGTGTGTGTGTGTGTGTGTGTGTGTGTGTGTGTGTGTGTGTGTGTGTGTGTGCGCCTGTGTGTCCTTGCATTGGAAGTGCGATAGTCATCAGTGGAAGGTTTTCCTATATACCCGTACAAATCTGTTTATCCCCCCCGCACAATGAGATTGTGCTTCATTACTATGCAGGGCTGTGTGGCCGCACGGCTGCATGTCCTCTCTCTCTCTCTCTCTCTAACCCATTAAGACCTGGGGCTGATTCTAAAAATGTTTTCTAAATCCTTTTTTAACATAATTTTTTTTTTAATGTAAAAAATACAAAAAATGTAAATATAAAATATATAAAAAATACAAAAACTATTTAAAAATAAATATTTTAAAAATAAATAAAAAAGATCTCAAAATATGTTGTTCCAGAGATCCCCAGAAGCAAAGATTTGAGTTACAAATGTTCGCTTTAAAATTATATATATTCAAAGATTTGCACAAAATGTTCACGATTTAAAAAAAATAGCAGATCTACAAGCTCATAGCGAGACACTCGGTACCGCGCTATGAGCTTATAGATCTGCAATTTTTTTAATAGCCCCAAAGAAATCTTAAAAAGGACCCACAGCTGCGTTCCCGGTCTAAACCTTGTATGAGCTTGTATATCTGCTATTTTTTTTTAAATAGCCAGAGTAATAAAATAATGGTTAAAGTGGTTACACAGATGCGTTCCCGGTCTATAATGGGTTAACTGCTTCCTCATGGCGTTCCTGGTTCCTTGCACACGGCGCCTCGTGTCGCCTCACCTCACCGAGAGGGGTCCTGGAAGCGCCGCAAGTGTCGGCTGCTTTTCATCTTGCGCTTTTAATTAGCGCGCTGATTTAGATCTGTGGGCGAGGGTGATCCCTGTGTCTCTGCCACAATCAATGGAGGGAATTAATGGAGGCTCTCCTCCTCCGGTTGCAAGCAAGAGTAAACCGACTGGAAGATTATACTACCTGCCTGCCTCCTCCTCCCGGACAAAACAAGTGGGCATTAGCATAATCTCTGTTAGTGTCATCAAGTGGGCATCTTGTTGGTACAAGGAGGAGAGAAAAAGAAGGGAAAAAAACTAGAACAGTGGTTGACCTTTTAATTTAAGGAGCGCTGATTGAGGGTGTTCAAATGGAACCTTATGTACACTCTCAGAGTTACAGACCTGTAAGGGTTCCATTTGTAACCCCCTCAAGGAACCCTGGGAGGGTCCCTGGACCGCTGAACTAGAAGACAAACAAAAAAATCACACCCAGTGTGAAGAGAGTGGTGCCTTTGAATTAGTGTAACTGGTTGCATCCTTGTGTTGCAATCAGCTGCAGCTATTAGTCCATGAGCCAGACAAGATTTCATTATCGAAAGAGTGGGCAAAACCATACCTATATTAAATTGTTCATAGGGTCAATACGAGTAAATAAATATATGATAACCTCTCCACAGGAGCAGCTTTTTCATGGTTATCACACATTTTGTTATTTTCCCCATACGTACATGACAGGTGAAAAAAATGTCAAAATTTAAAAAAGAGTTATCATAATGAAACTTCCTGAGTTGATTACTTACATGAAGACAATGATTTATCGTATTACAAGTTTTCTGAAATTGTATATTTAAATATGCAAATTAGGCATTTAGTCGATGAGCCAGAGCCCCAAAATTGAGCCAGATATTGAATATTCCCTCGTTAAAAACCTTTGACTCCAACATCTTAACAAAATGAAATAAGTATGTTGACTCTGGCTTTGTCCAATGTTCCAATATTGATTCTGGAAAGTTATGCAAATTTAGGCATATTTTCCTAATGCCTAATTTGCATATTTAAAAATACAATTTCAGAAAACGTGTAATACGATAAATCATTGTCTTCATGTAAGTAATCAACTCAGGAAGTTTCATTATGATAACTCTTTTTTAAATTTTGTAATTTTTTCACCTGTGAAAATAACAAAATGTGCGATAACCATGAAAAAGCTGCTCCTGTGGAAAGGTTATCATATATTTATTTACTCGTATTGACCCTATGAACAATTTAATATAGGTTTGGTTTTGCCCACTCTTTCGATAATCATTGCTCAATTTTGGGGCTCTGGCTCATGGACTATATTGAGGCCGTGCTCAAACGGAGGGACAGACGGACAGACAGACCCACGCACACGGTCGAACACACACAAGTGTAGGAGTGGCTGGCACCACTCAAAAAACTAAACAAACATAACTAGAAGACAAAAAAAGAAAAAAGAACGTTCCCTAAACATCTGATGGCATAGACAGTATGTCATTGGAGTATTTACCAAACCCTTTCCCTTTTGTTCTCTTGGCGTAATACTAGCATTACAATGTCAGCATGACAGTGTCACTGTCTCCAGTGTTGAGAAAGTGTGTTGTGGTGTATTACATTAACCACTTTGCTCAGCACCTAAGAGTAATAGTGTTGCTGTATTGTACAGCACTCGGAGCTGCATTTCAATGTATGGAAAGTGCTGCATAAATAAATCTCATTATCGTTATCACGTAACCCATTCAATCCGGGAACGCATCTGTGTCATTTGAGCTATAACCATGATTTTATACTTTGGCTATTCAAACATAGCAGATCTACAAGCTCAAAGTGTGGCATCGAGTGCCGCGCTACGAGCTTGTTGATCTGCTATTTTTGAAAGATCTTGAATATTTGTGCAAATCTTTTAATACATACAGTATATTTTTTTTAAACAACAGTTTTAACTAAAAACTTTGCTTCTGGGGGGTCCCTGGAACAACATATTTTGATGGGGGTCCGTGGTCAAATACAGATCATTTTGGGGGTCCTTGACATGAAAAAGTTTGAGAACCACTGATAAAGCAACACTAGTTTTTTTTCAGAAATCTGAACAAACAAAAATGATTTTTCAAAAATAGCAGATCTACAAGCTCATAGCGCGGCGCTCATAGCGCGGCACTCATAGCGCGGCACTCATAGCTAATAGCTCATAGCTATGAGCGCTATGAGCTTGTATATCTATTGTATATCTATTTTTGAATAGCCAAAGGAATCTAAAATGACACAGGTGCGTTCCCGAATCAAATTGGTTAAACCCTCTATACTGGACAACGGGTGGCAATGCCTCAGGAATCGGAAGGTTCCCGGGTTCCATCCCCCCCCTTACTCCTCCGGGCTGCGTCACAAAGTGTCCTTGAGCAGGACACTGAACCCCCAAGTGCTGCTGATGAGCAGCTTGGTGCCTTGCATGGTTTCCACCGCCATCCGCGTGCGTGCGTGCGTGCGAATGACAAATACATGGCAGAGCGCTTTGGAGAAAGGCGCTGTATAAATGCAGACCATTTACCATTTACCAAAAGCAAAAGTGTTCTCTAAAAACCTGATGACATCGACACTATGTCATTGGAATATTTCCCAAACCATTCATTCTCTCGGCTTCTTTCCCCCTCTGTGTCTTCTGAGTGATTCATTCCTCATTTTGATACTAGCATTACAATGTCAGCATGACAATGTCACTTTCTAAAAATTTCAGAGAAAGTATGGTGTAGCCTATAGACCAATTATTTGTTTACAAACATTGAAACTGGACGCACACAGGTGACTGTTTCATGTAATTAATTCCCAACAGATCCCCAAACCTGCTGTTTTGGGGTGCACTGGTTTCAGTTCATTCAACCTCCTCTTGTGTGTTGGCTAGTGGGGTGTGCCCTAGCGAGACATAATATACTTCATCGCGCAACGGTATTGCATGCCGAGAACAGCTGACATACAAGCTCAAAACCGCGTCGCGGATGCGACCGCTGTGAGCTTGGAGGTCTGCTATTCTCGGCCGTTCTCTGCGCGCGACACCTTCGCGGGACGGAGCATAAATTAGGCTTGACGGGCTGCAGCTGCGCGAGCCAAGCAGGTTCTGGTGCCATGATCATAGAGCGCTCCCTCCGTTCTCATGACAGTCACTGGAGGTGGGGTTTGGGGGACAACTGCTTTGAATTGTTATTATTGTTTACACACAACAGAAACCAAGAAATATATATTTCAAGAGCGATAGATCACAGTAAAAATCCTAAGCATTCTTCCTCCATACTGGGAGAAAAACAGCATCTTAGAGTTTGATGGGATTCTTTTGGGTTATTTTGCTGCCGACCTGCGCGCGCATACTGGTTCTTATCAGTGTGACGTTGTCCGTTAAGGCGTCTATATATTAACCACTTAAACCCTCTACACTTAGTAAACTAATAGCTGACTGGGGAGAGCTTTGTACTTTGGTCCGTTGTGGTTTTTTTCTCTCCCTCTACACCAAATCAATGCATTATGAGCTTGTAGATCAGCTAGTTTTCTGCATTAATGTCCCCCCCCCAGAATATAAATGCTATACTACAAGCCAACAACATACCGTAGGCATGGTCATAGAGCAGGGGTCTTCAACAGGGGGTCTGAACCCTATTATCCCTATTCTGAAGAGAACTTAAGCCAAAAATAGCAGATCTACAAGCTCGTTTGCTCGAGGTGTTGTGAGCTTGTAGATCGGCTATTTTCGGCAAAGAGGTTTGGTGTTGGTCTATGAAATCTATGAAAATACAGTGGCTGTGTGTTTGTCTGTCTGTTTGTTTGTCTGTTTGTCTGGGTCTCCAAAAGGTTTCGCTTTCGGTTTCAGCTCTGGGTGTTGCCAGATCCATGAAAAACAAGCGGACCATCATGGCCTCTGGTGTTGCCAAATCATGTGCGAGAAACAATCACATGTGTTCCAATGAACGTCTACACGCTCTACTGCCTCTGTCTCCGATGTGCGGGGCAGGCTACTAGACGGGAGGGCCACATAGCGGCCCGAACCTCTAGTTTTTATACAATACTCTTATGTAGTTGGGTTCCCTGCGTTTCCTTTTGTTGTCTTTCTATCAGCCACGCTTTCGGAGCAAAGCCTTTTCATTTATTTTACAAGCTAAAGCCCTTTCAAAATGGAAGTGAAACTAAACTGGTGTTTATTTACTAAAGTATATCGTCTCTGTCGGGTGGAAACCTCACATGTCCAAAACTGTCACCTTTCACGATTCAAATTCAAAAACAGCAAAAGTAGCAGATCTACAAGCTCGAAACGCGTCACTTCGCGTCGCGTTGCGAGCTTGTAGATCTGCTACGTTTGATGCTTTTGTGTAATCTCTCAAGAACAGATTCTGCTCTGCGTTGGAATCTGTCGTGAAGGTTCGTCATAACGTGTACACACTGGGCTACAAATGGGCGTGCCTTCAGATCAGGAAGCAGGCCGCGCTTTACCCAATCAAATGTAGTGGGCGGGATTTACGTGTCCGCCGATCCTTCCCCACTCGAAACCAACCAAAACTAATTTAACAATAGCGTCCGCGGAGCAGACAAAACCACGAAAAGATATTCACATTTTAACTTGCTCCTTCATCATAGAAACAAGTGGGCTTATAACCAAAACGATCCATGTTCTCTGGGAGAAATGGTGTTGTAGAAATATTGTTATTGGGAATGAAAACATAGTCGCACCACCGGAAGTGAAAGGCTGAAGGCAGACCAAAACCCCGGTTTCCTTGCACACGGGTGCTACGTCGTCATTGTCCCAGAGCCAAGTGAGATGCCTTTCACCCTTAATGTTACGCTTGTTTTTCCAATATCACAGATTTTATGCTGGCTTTCTATAGCCAGCAACTTTGAATATTTGATACCTCCGCCAGCCATTGAATTTGAAGCATGCGGTGGATAAATGTGATAAAGGTTTGGCCTGAGAACCCACTGCAACTGCTTCTACACACAACAATACGGCGCCCGATGGGCAGAAACCTCCTATCTTGATATTTCTAAAGAAATAATGTTGTTTTTAAAACATATATATATTATTGTCCTACTTTGTCATACTACAGTGTCAAACAAAAGCAGCAAAAATTGTCGATCAACAAGCTGACAACACGACACGTTGCAGCGTGATGCGGTGCACGCTTGTAGATTGGCTTTTTTTGGTACTATTTTTGAAACATTTTGAAATCAAGTGAAAGTGGTCAATTGTGTCGGTGGGTTTGAGAAATATTGAACTCAATGAAAAGAGCTTGTGACTAAAATAATAACTACATGGTATCCACTAGGGCATTCACAACTAATGATTTTTACTATAGTCGACTCATTTGACCCAGTGGTAGTCGACTAGTCGACTAGTCGAAATTTACATAAAAAAATAAAAATAATAATAATATTTTCTTTTCTTTTTTTTTCAACTATTCGACTAGTACCAACAAGGTCGACTAGTGGTTATACTAGTTGACTAGTCGACTAGTTGGTGAAAGCCCTAGTATCCACTACCTGTGTATCCACTGAACTGGTTCTCTTTTCCATTTCCTGAAAAGGAACCGTTTTGGTGTCCACCTGACAGCGATGAATAGTAGGCATACGCAGTGTTGCATCTGAACAGAATGGAACAACACTGCATGGTTGATTGGAACAATCACTCAGTGACGCAGTTCAGCACTTTAACCTTGACGTCCCTATTTTGGTCATGTCATTATAGGGAGAAAACACAAGTACTGCACTTACTGTAAGTACAGTTTTGAGGTATTTTTTTTACTTTACTGCAGTATTTCCAATCTACTTCTACTCCACTACATCTCAGAGGCAAATATGGTACTTTTACTCCACTACAATTATTTGAAAACTTTAGTTACTAGTTACTTTGTAGATTTTGATACAGCATACAGATACAGTAAACATACAGTAACCACTTCAGCCCTATACACATTTCGGCCATTTGAAAATGGCCGATCTACAAGCTCACAATGTGTCGCATCGCGACGCACTGTGAGCTTGTAGATCTGCTATTTTCGAAAGATGTTTTTATTTCTTTATTGTGAAGTGGGACATTCTGCACAATGAGTAGGCCTACTTTTACTGTTGGTACTTTAAGTACATTTTGATGGAAATACTTTTAGTCAAGTACATTTTAAATTCGGGACCTTTACTTTGAAACTTGTAAGAGTATTTCTACATTGCAGTAATGATACTTTTACTTAAGTAAAAAAAAATTGAGTACTTTTTCCACCACTGGATAACGCTCCCACAACATGATGCGTTGTGGTGTAGGTGGTAAAAAAAAAAAAAGAAAGGAGGGGACCAAGTATAGACCCCTGTAGTACCCCGCTCAATGAAATATATAGGATTTAAGTGGTTGAATATTTCCTTGGCATCACGTTACCACAGCACCACACCACAGACACCTCTTGTGAAAAACACCAGCTTCCAGGTTCACTTAACACAAGCCCTGACGCCATGAAAGGGGAAACAAACATGTCTTTATTGTCACGGCAAAGTCTACGCAAGGGATAATTAGGGGTGAGACGGTCATTGTTGAGAAATAAAGCCTGACAGGGTGATTATAGCCCAACGTGGAGCAGAGGGGTCTTTATCACCCTGAAGGGGCACACCACCGTTAATTACCCTGCGTTATTACTCGGCTGCTTGAATAGAAATGAATACAAACAACGTGTAACAAACAAAAGCTTCCATTGCTTAACTCATTCACTGCCACAATTATTGCTGGCCGCGTTTGCCCACTGCCAGAGATTTTTCATCGAAAAAAAAAAGTACTCAGGAGCCGAGATACAGATTTTTTAAGTTTTAAGTTAACAAGGAAGTGGATGGGAGTCTAGATCTTTAAACAATCATATCTCCTTGGTCTTTGGGTCAAATTTGAAACAAAAACTAAAAAAAATTACGTTTTTTACGTCAGTGGCAGGATTGGTAAACGGGAGAAATTACGTCAATTACGTCAGTGGCAGTGAATGAGTTAAGAGTAAGGAAAATAGTCTGTTGGATTATGGTGGTGCGTCCAGTGCAACATGGTTGGCTGTTATGGTCGGCAATATTCTGTTACAGCATTGCCTGTTTCTCCTCTTAAATGTCCTAAAAAACCTTCCTTAGTGTACTGTTTAGCTGCGAAATGACCTTGTGCTGACATGTTGAATACAGCAAAAAAAACAAGCACAGCGGATGAATGGAAGGATGGAAGGATGAGTGTGTGCATGCGTGGCGTGCGTGAGTGAGTGTGTGTACTTGCAACAACCAAATGTCCTCTAGTGTAAAGGATAGTAAATGATGTAATATCGTGGAAAGTGCGGACATTTTTGCTGGTCCTCACTTTTCAAGGGGCTTTTTTTAGGGTTAGGGTTTACTGTACGGGCGTAGGGTTAGGTTAACCTCACATCCCAGGAGTGGAGCCAGATTGCAGGGCTCGCCGCGCGAGACTAGGGGTTGGGTTAATGTTGGGCTAAAGGTTAAGGTAAGGCAAGGTAGCGGGTGATTGGTTAGGGGTTCGGGAATTAATGTAGTCCGTGGAAAAAAGCGATCAAAAGTCCTCCGAACGACGGAAACGTGTGCAAAAGTGCGTGTGCATCACGCGCGTGCATGCCCTTGCCTATACCCTACCCTTAACATTAAACCCATGTCCTAAGGCTAAATAAATAGTCCCAGAAAAAAACAGCTAAATGCCCTCACTTTCCAGGACTTTGCACATCTCTCCACTATCCTTGACGAGTACATAATGCAGTGCGGTACACACACGCACGTATAACGCGCACGGTCGCGTGCGTGAGCGTTTTCACACATTCTAAAGGTTGAAGGAGGAAGCACAGTCTCCTTTGGGAGGAGCACACGCCACGTGTCGCACGAGCCCAGAGCCTTCCTCCTCCTCTCCCCGCTGAAGAATCCTACATAATCCTTGATTTGTGCTCAAGGATTATTATACCGAAAAATAGCCGATCTACAAGCGCTACGACGCATTTAACTTGTTTTGTAAATTAATGCCGTACCTCGCCATTCTATGTCACACAAAAATAGCAAAAATAGCAGATCTACAAGCTCAAAACGTGTCACAGCGCGACACGTTTTGAGCTTGTAGATCGGCTATTCTTGCTATATTTAAATTGGAATCCAGATTTTTTTTTTCTATTTTTGAATTGGAATCCTGAAAAGTAACATTTTTATTTAATTTCAAATGCATTTAGTTATACTTATGCTAACGTTATGAACTTAAATAAAAAATACATTGGAGAAAAACAAGTCATTAAGCTACTAATATAGACTGAAGTAATGAAAGCGGGTCATGTTTGCAATTGTAACAGCTGAAATCAATAATATAATCAGTATTCCAATATTAACCTGCGGGCCGCATTAAGTGAAGGTGGGGGCCGCATGTGGGCCCCGGGCCGCCCAGTTGCCCATGTATGATATAACGGGTCTCTAACGCTGCATACCAACGCAGGGGCGCAGGCTGGAGCCGACTTCACACCACATCTGGCTCTGCCCCCGCTCGCAGAGGGCGAGGGCGTCGGCGACACGTCTGTCATCCTTCTCTCAAAAGCCCACTAACGCTTTGGAGAGAGACAGGCCCCCCCCACCGATCATGAATATGATGAAAAAGGTGGCCCGCCCCTTGTGTATTTTTTTTTCTTTTTTTTCAGATTTCCCAGGAGGCTTTTATTTTCTTATATTTTTCACCTGTGGCGTGTCCTGTCAGATAATTCTCAGGATTTGGGTGCCTGGTGGTGAAGGGAGAGTCAGGAACCCTGTCTTTTTATTTAGTTTTTTTTTTTAAGGTGTGAGTGTGAGCCCACGGAAACCTGTCAAATACGGCTGCATGCGCGGCGAATGGTTTTGGCATCGACACTGCAGCGCGCGAATGCACAATAGACGGATGGATAGACCTTTGATGATCAAGTCGATCGCCGGATGCAGCACGGCAGTTTAAAGGACAGGTACAGGGTACGAGAAATACTGAGGGATGCAGCAGTGGAAGCGACACAAAACTATAGAGTCAGCAGAACAACATCACGCACGCACACACACACACACACAAACACGCACACACACACACACACACACACGCAAACATCATCAACAATAGTCACATTGTAAACACGCCAAGGATGCAATGTGACAAATGTAAATCGGGGCCAGTTCTGCAGTCAATAGGTTGGCTTTTTTCATGACTAATCAGGAAGGGAAACGTCCTAGTCCTCCCGATAAATAACATAATTGAGTCTGATTTACTGAATTCTTGGTAGACGTCTTGTATGGATGCTCTACATTCACATACCATAGGTGTTGAATCAACCATCGGAGCATTATTTCCCCTTCTACAATCACCCTAATCGTCACTAGAGCTGAATTATTTCCAATTGGAGATTTTTGAGAGTTTGAATTGCATCGGCTGTTTTCGCTATTTATTGTACAACAAATTAAGTGTACTATGCATGGGGCTTAATTGGTTAAACGTGCATAATACAGTATCTGGTTGAAATACATACAACTCCTCCAATTTTCTCGACAATACATATCGCTAAAAACAAAATGACTGCAGTGTCACTTCCTTCCTCACGGTTCAGCCCTGCTGTCAGCCAGTGGCTCCTTCCACGGTGGCACAAACACCTTCACAAAACACCTGCACACAAAGTCACATTGCAGCAGCAGAGCAGAGAGGCCCAGAGCTGGCCCTGTTGTGAGACTCTGACACATGAAAAATGTTATGATAGAGCTCCATGTTACCACGTCTGTCCACAAGAACACAGGGGGTGGTGGGGGGGGGGCACGCACGCACACACACACACACACACACACACACACACACACACACACACACACACACACACACACACACACACACACACACACACACACACACACACACACACACACACACACACACACACACACACACACACACACACAACCACACACACACACACACACACACACACACACACACACACAGTGGTGAAAAGTAACTAAGTACATTTACTCAAGTACTGTACTTAAGTACAGTTTTGAGGTGTTTTTTACTTTGCTGGATTATTCCCAATTTCCAGTACTTTTACTTCTACTCCACTATACATCTCAGAGGCAAAAATGTTATACTTTTTCTCCACTATCATTATTTGAAAACTTGAGTTACTAGTTACTTTTGATTATTATTACAAAACATGCAGTAACCACTTCAGCCCTGTATACATTTTGTCCATTTGAAAATAGCCGATCTGCAAGCTCACAAGGCGTCGCATTGTGAGCTTGTAGATCTGCTATTTTCAAAATATTCTTTTGACAACTTGTGAAAACTTGGGACATTCTGTATAATGAGTACTTTCACTTTTGGTGCTTTGAGTAAATTTTGATGCCAATACTTTTGTACTTTTACACATGTACATTTTTTATTCCGGACTTTTACTTGTAACAGAGTATTTCTACATTGCAGTATTGATACTTTTACTTAAGTAAAACATTTGAGTACTTTTTCCACCACTGCACACACACACACGCACAAGAAGGGGCCACAGATGCTTTCCTGTGAGGTAAGCCTGTACACACACATAAACGTGCGCACATACACTCATGCTCACATTTGCATACATAAACTTGTGCATGCATGCACATACTACAGTACATTACGTATGCACACACACACACACACACACACACACACTCTTACATGAGTAAGGACATGCATGTTTCCAGACACACACTCATACAAATGCATTTAGACCAGCGGTTGCCAACCTTTTTTTTTGATCAGGGCCCACTTGAAAACCTGTGTTCACGGCCCACCCATGCGACCACTTAACACAGTGTGTTAAGTGGTCACATGGGTGGGTCGCGTGCATTTTCAGAGCGTGTTTATTTCAATGATGAATCAATCGATCGTGTTCTTCCGGCTTGGATGGATGGAACCAACGTAGTACGCTTATTTAGTTCTTATTCAATGGTATCACTATGAAAATAAGAATATAGAGGTTTTAAAGAATAAATACCATGACATTTTTATGCATAAATGTCTTTACTATTAATTTTATATTATCATTCAAATCTTTTGGGGGATTTTGCCAATTTTAGACACACAGTCACACCCCCCCCCCCCCCACACACACACACACACACACACACACACACACACACACACACACACACACACACACACACACACACACACACACACACACACACACACACACACACACACACACACACACACCCTCCCCCTATACCTCTTTTCACTCACATCTAAGAGTCTCAATAGCTGACGCGTACATTACAGTACAGAGTACAGTACAGCCCAGTACATTGACAAGGAGGAGATGAGGAGTACAGAACGTTGTGCAGTGGAGCAAGGAGGAGTAACACTGTGCAGCTCAGTGTCAGCAAGACCAAGGAGTCGCTGGTAGACTTCCAGAGGAGGAGAGACTCAGCCCCCCCCCCCCCCCCCCCCCCGACCCCTGTCACCAATTGGGGGACTGCTGTGGAGTCGGTCCTATTATATCTCTGGGGACACTTTTTGGGGTTCACCCCTATGACATGTTCTTGTACTTCTAGCATTGTACATTCACTGGAGGTTCGGGCCGCTACGCGGCCCTCCCGTCTAGTAGCCTGGCCCGCACATCGGAGACAGAGACAGTAGAGCGTGTAGACGTACAGGTGCTTGTTTCTTGCACATGATTTGGCAACACGCAAACCGAAAGCGAAACCTAACTTTTTGGAGACCCAGACAAACAGGAACACTGACAAACTAGCCACTTGCTAATTGTATATATAGATGGCATCTTTTACTAGTTTGCCATTTAGCATGACATTATGATAGGCCCTGTACCAGTGGTTCTCAAACTTTTTCATGTCAAGGACCCCCAAAATGATATGTATTTGGCCGCGGACCCCCATGTCAAAATACTTTGTTCCAGGGACCCCCCAGAAGCAAAGATTTGCGTTACAAATGTTGGCTTTAAAAGAAATACATATATTCACAGATTCGCAGATCTACAAGCTCATAGCACGGCACTCAGTGCCACACTATGAGCTTGTAGATCTGCTATTTTTGAATAGCCAAAGTATAAAATAATGGTTAAAGTGGTTAAAATGATTGTGACGCTATATTAACTTATTTAGCTGGGGACCCCCTGGTACACCGCCAGGGACCCCACTTTGAGAACCAATGCCCTATGATAGGCTCTACTATAACTATCTGCATCATAATAATGTTTATATTACTATTGTTATTGTTGTTATAAGATGAACTTTCAAATGAACACGTACGGTTGAAAGCATACGGTACGTTCACTGTCAATCTCATTTTGCCATTTTCAAAATGAAATGATCAATGTCTTTGAACTGGATGCTTTGTTTCAATTTGCTCGGTACTATCGCTGCATTTGACAACCTGTCCCTGCAGACAGGGGGCGTCATTTTTGGGGTCTCAGGGGGGGATGGCAACTGCCACGCCCATAGTGTTCACATTTAACCTCAAATTCAGTTATTTTATGAATATTCCCCCCCCCCCCCCTCCCCAACGCTTAGTTCTTCTCAATCCATGCCCGTCCATCTATCTAAGGGCGGTTTCAGACTGGGTTCGTTTGAATCAAACCGTTCCCGAGTACGCTTGGCTGGCCAGCATTCACACTGGCCAAGATTCTAACGCACTCGAGACCATTTTCATTGAACAGTAATGGTAAATATGTGCCTCATGGGGGCGCTGTTGACTATGGGAGAGCGAATGTCATTCACAGAAGAAAAGTCACTCTAGAGTGAATAATAAAGTTTGACTGTGTTCCTGACGTTGTCTTGAGTTATAATAACAACAGATCAACAATACACATCCAAAGCAGTGCATCTGATCGTCAGTGCAGGAAGGATCAGGCAGAGAGTGACTGGGTGACAGCTGTCAAAACCCGCAGCTGGCTACTGCTTGCAATCCGACTAGTGACATAAATACACTAATATCAGCGTATCCAATCAATAAAATCCAATGGCCATGTGAACATGAATGAATAAAGGTCCAAAGTAAAAAGGTGGATAAAAGTTACGGTGTTAAAATGATAAAAGGAGCCTGTTTGTAGAGGAGCAGCTGGCGTCAGCGTCTGCCTCTGTCAGTGTGGTGACACATAGGACAAATCACGCGACCACACATGTGTTTTTTGTTTATTATTTTTCACGGCTCGCGCTACTCAAACACTAGCGGGATTATAATTTCTTGTCAACATTCAAGTAGAACTATGAGAAGGCATAACCCAGCTAAAATAATGTGTCATTATAAAAAAGATATAAATGATATATGATTAGCAGTCCACTTCCTTCTCTTGGAACGGATGGATTCACACTGCCGCGTTCCGTTCCCGACTCCGCAGCAATCGGACCCGAGAGTACCTCCCAAGGTGGTTTCGGGTACGGTACTGGTGATGCGTTACGGGGAACGGTTCGCTATACGTTCACACTACCACAACATCTGCCATGTGGTCCCGGGGTGCGCACCCGGGACCATAGTGTGAAACGGCTCTAAGTGACATGTGACACGTCATAGATCTGTTTTCTCAACCATACATTTATGAACCACTTTCAACCTGGCATCCCCTATTTTGGCCCACGTCATGATAGGCAAACATTTTCTGTGTGTGTGTGTGTGTGTGTGTGTGTGTGTGTGTGTGTGTGTGTGTGTGTGTGTGTGTGTGTGTGTGTGTGTGTGTGTGTGTGTGTGTGTGTGTGTGTGTACATCTCAACCAGTGGTCCTTGTAGGGGTTCCAGGTGGTCCCCAGCTAAATGATGGAGAGTTGGTAACCAAATGGACCCTTATCTCTAACTCTTGAGACCCTTACGGGTCCATTTGGTTTCATTTTATGCTCTCAAGAGTTAAATTATTGTTAAAACATCTTCATTGAATAATTTACAAGAAGTCTACACAATAAGAGAACGTTAGAGGAATTGCTATTTTGACAAAATCTTATCCAACGATAACACAATATTCTAAGCCTTTGGGTCTGAGAGGCTAAATCTAATCAAACGCCGAATAAATAATGGACCTTGATATGAAAAAAGGTTGAAAACCACTGGTATACACATCATGTACTGCCACTTTTGTGAAATTCCGCCTCTGCCTGCAGATCAGGCATGCTGGCGCGGGGCAGATAGCAGCAACGTTCTAGCTGAAGCCATACTGGGGGAGAGGCACTGGCAGCCATCATTATAAAATCCTACTGGAACTTATTTTTTTTTGCCGTTTTGCGCTTCTACTGACTCATCGTCGGACACGGCCTCTAATGTCAGTTGCTGACATTACTAGTTCTCTTAAGAAACTGAACTCACAATTTCCCTTTCATCTAGCCACCCACATCTGCTGACAGCTAATGTTAGGAGGAGAGCATTTGCCGGTCTCCATAGGGGGGGGGGGAGGAGGCGTAGGATGTACACAAATGCGTCATTTTGTTTCCTCCCGAGAGATATGTCACGAGGAAAACTTGAGAGAATATCCATTCCGTCTAGTACAAAGAAAATAACTTTGTACTAGACGTTTAAACTGATATAAAATAATTGTATAAGTGATATTGGTGAATTCAAAATATTATCAAAGTACTCTGTGGCAACCCCCAGAAGCAAAGATTTGAGTTGAAAATGTTCGCTTTAAAAAAATATACACATTCAAAGATTTGTACAAATTTTCACGATTTTTTCAAAATTAGCAGATCTGCAAGCTCATAGCGCGGCACTCGGTGCCGCGCTATGAGCTTGTAGATCTGCTATTTTTGAATAGCCAAAGTATAAAATAATGGTTTGACCCTGGACTGGCGTCACAGAGCACCCACTTTGAGAAACCCTGCTCTGGAGCGCACATCGAAAACAAACTGGCCTGGAGAGCCAGCAATGACACTCCAGTGATCTCAAGCCTTTTTCATTTCAAGGACCCCCTAGTTTAATATGCATTATAGACTATGCATTATATCCTTTTGATAAGATTTTTTTTAATCTCAAGGACACGTATCTACACTGTCAAATCCTCAGTGTTAATTCAACTCCAAGAGTATACTAAATGCAACTGAATTGAATCTTACGGGTCCCTTACAGGTCCATTTGACTCCATTTGTACACTCCTGGAGTTACTATACAGACCTGTACAGGTTCATTTGGTTCCTAACTATTAATCATTTAGATCAGGACCCCCTGGGATCCCCCCCCCAGGACCGTTTATGGACGCCACGCATAAAACCACTGCTTAATGCATTAAAACCTGAGGCCGATTCTACAAATACCTTCTAAATCCTAACAGTTTTTTTTTGTTTTTACGTATGTTGCTATATCAGTGGTTCTCAAACTATTTCTTGTCAAGGTTGAAATGTTCTAGGGACCCCCAGAAGCAAAGATCTGAGTTACAAAATGTTCGCTTTAAAAAAATATATAGTATATATTCAAATATTTGCACACATTTTCACGAGTTCTCTAAAATTGCAGATCTACAAGCTCATAGCACTCGGTGCACACGCTATGAGCTTGTAGATCTGCTATTTTCGAATAGCCAAAGAAATCTAAAAATGAGATGCGTTCCCGGTCTTAATGGTTTCAGGAGAGATTTGGGCAGTACTTTTCTTCCTCTGGGAGGCATTGACCTTTAAATGTCTGGTAACAAAACTTTTATAGTTTTATCTGATCTGTAATGGCAAGTGTCCCTTTTTTTGATTTTTTTTTAAGCTGCTGATGTTGGGGCTGCAATATCAGCAGAGAGAGAGGGATGCTTTCCAACTCGACAAGCTGGTCAAGAAAGCCAGGCTGTCATTTGGAATATGGCTGGACCCCCCCCCCCCCCCCGCCTCCCTGAACACCATGGTGGAGAGAGAGACAAATAAGGGGCCAAAAGCTCCTCCGACCGCGGACAATGCCAATGCCTTCGCGCGGGGGGGGGGGATATACTGACACAGCAAGCCAAGCTCTTTCAGCAAACGGTTCGTCTTGATGAGTCACAGAGCGTTTTAGGCGCCCCTTTCATTCCGGGGCTGCCATCCGGTATTATAATGAGCATTGGGAGCGCCAGGGCTCCCCTATAATAATAACCCATTGAGACCTGAGGTTCCGATTCTACAAAACTTAATGTCGCCATGTCAGTGGTTCTCAAAGTCTATCATGTCAAGGACCCCCAAAATGTATTATGTATTTGGCCGCGGACCCCCCATCTAAAAATGTTTTGTTCCAGGGACCCCCACAGAAGTAAAGAATAGAGTTGAAAAATGTTCGCTTTAAACAATATATTTTTCAAAGATTTGCACACATTTTCACGATTTTTCAAAAAATAGCAGATCTACAAGCTCATAGCGCGGCACTCGGTGCCGCGCTATGAGCTTGTAGATCTGCTATTTTTGAATAGTGTAAAACAATGCTTGTTTGTGACGACCAGGAAAATGGACTCGTCACAATTCTTGTGAGCTTGTATATCTGCTATTTTTGAATAGTGTAAAACAATGCTTTTTTAGCTCAAATCAAGAGGTGACACAGATGCGTTCCGGGTCTTAATGGGATAAATGGCTTGATAGATGTGATTTGGGGATGTAGCTGTATGCGGTGACATAAATACATACTGTATATGCAGTTACCGCGCGTTACAATCGTTTTGTGCGGTTCAACTAATGAACTATGGCAGGAAACTGTGGCGACGCGCAGTTAGATGACTAATGGAATAGTGTGTTGACCACATAATTAAAGTGGACCCCCGGTTGCCTATACTTTCCTCCACTCTGCCATTCCTGGCCCTCTATAGTACTAGTCCAGTTATTCTCAACCTGTGTATTTATTTGGTTCTTAACCCATTAAAACCGGGAACGCATCTGTGTCATTTTAGGTTTCTTTGGCTATTGAAAAATAGCAGACATACAAGCTCATAGTGCGGCACCAAGTGTAGAACTGCTATTTTTGAAAAATCGTGAACATTTTGTGCAAATCTTTGAATATAGTATATATTTTTAAAGCGAGCATTTGTAACTCTTTGCTGACGATGATTGATGATTTTTCTTTATTTAAGTGTCATGCTTCCAAGGAAGCCCTGACCATATGGACTTACAGGACACTTTTGCATTTCATTTCACATAAACAATGAACCGACATAATAATTCAAAAACAATGAACACACAAATAACAAACTAAAACACTCAAGCTTCATACTGCACATGGCAGATTACATAAATACAACTTAAAATACAACATTGCTTCTGGAGGTCCCTGGAACAAAATATTATACAAATGTTTGCTTTAAAAAATGTATATATATATATTCAAAGGTTTGCACAAATGTTCAAAAAATAGCAGATCTCTGTCACGCTATGAGCGTATATCTGCTATTTTTTTAATAGCCAAAGTATAAAATAATGGTTATAGCTAGAATCTAAAATGACACAGATGCGTTCCCGGATTGAATGGGTTAAAAACCTTGAGTTTTCACAGTGATACCAAATAAATACGAAATTTAAAAAGTATACCGCGCTAGTTCCATCCATCCACGCCGGAACACAACCGATCGATTGATGATATGATAATGATGATGATAAAACACGCTCTGAAAATGCACGCAGCCGGCCCACACCCATCTGACCGCTTAACGCGGCGGCCGAAAGGCTGGCGTGTTTATGGCGGTCGGATGGGTGGGCCCGGCAAACACTCCTCAAGATTTTCAAGTGGGCCCTGATTCAGAGAAATGAGAAGACCTATTTGAATGGCACCTACTGTATCGTATACAGAATGTACTGTAGCTCAGGGGTGGGCAACTTTGATGATGGAGAGGGCCACTATATTTCCACACTCACTCCAGAGGGCCACATTGCATACTGTCGGGCAGACACCTCTTATCTTCGTATTTTTACTTTTTTTGTAAATTAATGGCGTACTTCGCCATTCTATGTCACACAAAAGTAGCAAAAATAGCCGATCTACAACTTTTAGATTATTTATTTTTTTAATCCTGAATTTTCTTTTGCTATTTTTGAATTGGAATCCTGAAAAGTAACATTTTTACGTCATTTCAAATACATTTAGTTATACTAATGTTAACTTTATGAACTTAAATACAAATACATTGGACATAAAAAAAAGACAACAGCATTTTAATACTAGAAAGTACTGTTCCTGAAGAAACAGTGTGGGATCGCTAAGAATGTTGATGGTATTGGGTATTGATATTGTTAGTAGTGTTAAAGGTTTGAAAGGTTTAAAGTTCTAAAAGTTTGAAAGGTTTGAAAGGTTCTAAAGGTTTGAAAGGTTCTAAAGGTTTGAAAGGTTTGAAAGGTTCTAAAGGTTCTAAAGGTTCTAAAGGTTTGAAAGGTTCTAAAGGTTTGAAAGGTTCTAAAGGTTTGAAAGGTTTGAAAGGTTCGAAAGGTTTGAAAGGTTCGAAAGGTTTGAAAGGTTTGAAAGGTTTGAAAGGTCTGAAAGGTTTGAAAGGTCTGAAAGGTCTGAAAGGTTCGAAAGGTTCGAAAGGTTCGAAAGGTTTGAAAGGTTTGAAAGGTTCGAAAGGTTCTAAAGGTTTTAAAGGTCTACGGTTCTAAAGGTTTGTCGGTGTTGAATAGTGTAAAATGTAGTTTTCTAGGGTAAAACTGTGGTTGCTAGGGTCTGATAGCCGGTTGCTAGGTTCTAATAGGTGGTTGCTAGGGTCTAATTGGTGGTTGCTAGGGTAAAACAGGTGGTTGCTAGGTTAGAAAGGTGGTTGCTAGGGTCTAATCGGTGGTTGCTAGGGTATGATAGGTGGTTGCTATGGTCTAATATGGTGTTGCTAGGGTCTAATAAGCAGTTGCTAGGCTCCACTGTAGCTAAATAGGATTGCCCCATTGAAATGAATGGGATTTTTTTTAGCAGTAAAAAGTGAAATAACTCTAAAAGTACAAATTATTTCAAAATTTCAAATGGGAGCCAATATGTCCTAAGTAGGCTGAACGTTATAGAGTTGGAACGGAGTTTCTAGCTAAAAGTATGAATTTCCCCATTGAAATGAATGGGATTTTTTTAGCAGTAAAAAGTGAAATATCTCTAAAAGTACAAATTATTTCAAAAATTCTAATGGTAGCCGACATGTCCTGAGTAGGCCGAACGTTGAAGAGTTGGAACGGAGTTTGTAGCTAAAAGTATGAAGGACTAGTTAGGGGCCAAAAAACTGTCCCAAAAACGGTGAAGATAACAGTAGTGTGATCGCTTTAGCGATCCCACAACTAGTCATTATTAAGCTACTAATATAGACTGAAGTAGTTAAAGCGAGTCATGTTTGCATGTTTGGAATTGGAACAGCTGAAATCAATAATATATCAGTATTAACCTGCGGGGCGCATTAAGTGAAGGTGGGGGCCGCCAGTTGCCCATGTATGGTATACAGAATGTAGATCAAAGTGGTTTACCAGGAGCCCTCCCGGGACAGACACCAGTGAAAAAACCAAGGAGACAAGAGAACAACGCAACAAAGACACAGCATTAACAAATTAAAGCTGTGCTATTAATCCATTAAGACCGGGAACGCATCCGTGTCATTTTTAGATCTCTTTGGGCTATTCAAAACCGTAGATCTACAAGCTCATGAGATAGATCTGCTAGTTTGGGAAAATTGTGCAACTTGTGCAAATCTTTGAATATATATATATATATATATATATATATATATATATATATATATATATATTATTATTTTTTTAAGCGAACATTTGTAACTCAAATCTTTGCTTCTGGGGGTCCCTGGAACTAAATATGTTGAGATGGGGGTCCGCGGCCAAATACATATCATTTTGGGGGTCCTTAACATTTAAAAGTTTGAGAACCGCTGATATAGAAACATACGTTTTTTCAGAAAACTGAAGCCCAGAAGCAAAGATTTAGTTACAAATGTTTGCTTAAAGAAATATATATATTCAAAGATTTGCACACATTTTCACGAAAAAAGAAAAAAAAGCAGATCTACAAGCTCATAGCGTGGCACTCGGTGCCACGCTATGAGCTTGTAGTTCTGCTATTTTTTAATAGCCAAAGACGTCAAAAGAATGACACGGATGTGTTCCCGGTCTTAATGCATTAAGCTGAAACACAATGACGCTACGACTGTACGTGACAACGGGGTGATTGAAGAATTACAGACGAAACATGGCGGGATGAGCGGCCGCTCTGCGGCGGCTTACACGCTCGACTACAGTAGGATATCACATGAAACAAAGGAAGGCGTGATGTGTACACACAGAGGCAGGCTTTAGTTAAGACAGTATACGTTTCAACCGTGTCGTTCCCCAGTGGTTCAGTGAATCAATTGATCTTATAGGGCTAGCGGTTCTTCTCTGGATCAGGGCCTATATACATTTTTATCCCACCATTTTGCAACCCCATTTTTTTTTCACCCAGTGCCAATTGTCTAAGTAATCCTGGGTGCTACACTCCCTCTGCCAGCCTAGGGAGAGCCCAGAGCCCAGAGCTCATGCCTCCTTCAATGCATGAGAGCTAACAAGCCTTCTTATCACCTGACAGGGGGGAGTTTCCCCGGTAGGAGGTAAGCGCGTGGAAGGAACACGTTATTCCAACCACTTCCTTTCCCCTCCATCAGGCGCCATGGCTGACCACGGGGAGGCGGTATAGAGACCAGTATTACTGCATGTATTTTGTGAGGGTATTACCTACCCTTGGGGACACAGGGAGAACATGCAAACTCCACACAGAAAGGCCCTTTCACCCACCTCTGATGACGCAGAAGAGAGGACACGCCTCCAGCGTCCACAGCGTCCCCGGCGGGAATCAAACCCAGGACCTTCTAGCTGTGAGGCGACAGCGCTACCGACTGTGCCACCGTGCCCCGATCAGGGCCTATACTTGAAGAAGGCCTTCTTCAAAGCCCATTCTAGACCACTTTACATTATACATTAGCATTTTCAGAGCACGTTTTATTTTTCATGATCGATCAGACGATTGCGTTCCCGGCTTGGATCGATGTAACTATAAACGTAGTGTACTTCAAAATACTCTACAGCGTTCTCATCTAAGCAGATCTGACGCAGCCCGTACAGTACTTGAACACATGCCAACATTATTCACTGAGACAACAGACGTCAATATTTTTGATGCATTGCAAATGACGGGCGATGGCAGCAAGATTAACAACAAGTTCATATTGTTGATGAGATTCTAAACTATTTGGACACATTCTGAAATGATGTGTTTGCTGTATACGTGAATAGTGATGGTGTCACTGACAGATTATACAACTATCCAGTGATTACCATATTGCTGTAATCCAGAACCTTGTGGACAGTGTGTGTGCGTGTGTGTGTGCGTGCTTGTATTACTATGCTTGTGAGAACCAAACATCCCCACAAGAATAGGAGTCCATTTTCCTGGTCCTCACAACCGAAAATGTTAACCCAGTCAATCCAGGAACAAATCTGTCATTTTAGATTTTAACTATAGCCATTATTCTATACTTTGCCTATTCAAAAATAGCAGATCTACAAGCTCATAGCGCGGCACCGAGTGCCGCGCTACGAGCTTGTAGATCTGCTATTTTTGATAAAATCATGAACATTTGTGCAAATCTTTGAATATATATATTATATATTTTAAAGCGAACATTTGTAACTCTTTGTGAATCTTTGCTTCTGGGGGGTCCCTGGAACAAAATATTTTGAGATGGGGGTCCGCGACCAAATACATTTTGGGGGTCCTTGACATGAAAAGGTTTGAGAGCCACTGATATTATAGCAACATAAGAGTTTTCAGAAAACTGTTGAGATTTAGAAGACATTTGTAGAGGAGTTATTTGTAGATGCGTTCCCGCCGTTCCCAAAGATTTTGGGGACGGCGCTCGTGGGTGACACGGTGGTAAAGCGCCTGGCCCACCGCCGCATAAGTTGTGGGTTCAAATCCACCGCGGTGTATCAGGCTTTGTCGAGAGTCTATACGAACGCAATTGGCCCGTGTTCAGGTATTTGTGGTTACATGTACGCCTATAGACCATATTCACACGGCGGCCATATTGGAATTTAACATTGAAAGTGCCACCCCGTTGCCGTGGAAACGGGGTGGCACTTCATTGACTTAATAGCAACATGGCCGCCGTGTGAATATGGTCTATGGGCTGTGGGCGGGGCCTGTCAGCAGGGAGTGTTGGGCGGGAGGAGTAGGACGAAGACTCTCTATACGTCCTCCCGGTGGGGGCTCCTCACTGGCATTGTGCGTCTGTATACAACAGCAGTGACAACACACGTGTGTGTGTGTGGGGAGGAATCAATTGGCATAATGACTCAATTGGGGAGAGAACGGGATAAAAAACAACAACAATAAAAATTGGGTTAGACTTACAATTAGGGAAAGAGTCAGGTTGGGGTCAGGGTTAGGCCTGGTTTATACTTATCTGCGCGCCGGTGTCATGCACCGAAGATAGCCGGTCTTGTTTGTCATTATTGCCAAATTGGCATTAACCCATTAAGACCTGAGGCGATTCTTATAAAAAAAATCAAAATCATAACAGTTTTTGGAAAAAAATCCAAAAAAAATGTTTTCAAGATTTTTCAAAAATAGCCAAAGACATCTAAAGTGACACAGATGCGTTCCAGGTATCAATGGGTTAATGAAATTGTCTAGACTAAAACGTTGATGTCCTCACAAGTATAGAAATACTAATGTGTTTGTGTGCGTGTGTGCGTGTGTGTGTTAATGAGTAAATGCCTGAACTAACGCGGCCCAGACCAGAACACAATCAAACCTGATGAGCCTTATCAACATCACGTCAATGACTCGCTCATCTACAGCCTCGTTTCCAAAAAAAAAAAATGATTGAAATTACTGCTTCATAATTGAAAATAGAGCATTCGTTCTTAATCGTTCTTTTTTTGTGCTTTTATTTTTTTCCCTTTCAGTTTTTTTTTGTCCTGGGAGATAGATTATAGGAGGGTCGGTTTTATTGTGTGGGGGAAAAAAACATGGTCCAATTTGAATAATGAAAATCTCCCAACACGAATTGAAAGCAAAATTAACCCTAAACTCCCAATGCAGACCTTGCTAGGATGCAAGACACAGACTCATTTGAATTTCAAAAGACAGGACACCAAAGCTGGACGGACGAACTCTCTCATCGCCTGACAGCTGTAATGGTGGCGTGTGGAAGAATGCTATTTTCCCAGGTCGCTGTCACATCTGTCATTTAACTCCGATAGTGTCTAAATGTAGGCATTTATAAAGTGGATGAATTAACACTGAGGATTTGACTGTGCACAGCCCATTAAAAATAGCATCAAGGTACTATCTTCATCAGACATCAGACAAATCTCTCCTCTATCTTCGCTTAATCTATGCCGCCTTCCTTTTTTCGTCTTCCCCTCCTCCTTCCCCGCCCCTCGCGTCTCACACTCGCGGCTCCGGCGCACACACACACACACACGTTTGCCACCGTAACAGGTGTGAAGTCGCTACCCGTTTCATAACGAAGGGGATTTCACATCGTGAAAGTGGAGAGCGAGAGGGGCTGGAACTACTGCTCCTCTATTTTTATACAATCTTGGTGTTTCG